>NC_069499.1:581317127-581401775 GCF_027579735.1 Bombina bombina
CAGGAAATTAAAATCTTTTCTAAGAAGGGCCTTTTTACATACTGGTTAAATTCTTAGACCTGCTGTTTCTATTGCTGATGTAGCTGCATCTTCTACTTACTGGATAGACAGTCTTGCTCATCAGTTTTCTACTGACCCTGTTAGTTCTAATCTATTAAGTTTATTTCAAAGTGCAAATTCTTTTATTTGTGATTCTGTATTTGATGATATGAAAATCAATGTTAAAATCATGCCTTTAGCTGTTCTTGCAAGGAAGGCCTTGTGACTTCTGGAATGCTGACATGGGGAACAAATCTAGATTGTCTTTCCTTTCATGGAAAGAAGCTATTTATGTCTGATTTAGATTCTATTATTTCTACTATTACGGGGTGAAAGTAGCTTTTCTTTCGCAGGATAAGAAATCTAAAGGAAAATTCAGAGCTCCTAATTGGTTTTGTTCCTTTTGTCAGAACAAGGAACAGAAAACTGACTTCTCTCAGAAGCAAGGTCCTTCTGGTTCATTTTGGAGACCTAATGCTAATTGGTACAAGTTCAAATATGGTATGAAATCTGTTTCCGCCTCCAAGACCGCATAAGGGTGAGGCCCCTGATCCAGTATTCCTGGAAAGGGGCTTGGTTTCAATCTGTCCCGGAATACTGTTTCTCATGGATATCGGATTGGATTTAGAACAAGGCCTCCCAGAGAGAAGTTTTTCTTCTGTCCAATGTTCCAAGGAATCCTGTAAAAGCTCAGGCTTTTCTTCAATCTGTCTCAGATCTGCAATAAATGGAAGTGATTTTACCAGTTCCTTTGCAGGAACAGGGGTTGGGATTTTATTCAAATCTCTTCATTGTTCCAAAGAAGCAAGGCACTTTCATACCAGTTTTGGATCTAAATACTCTAAACAAGTTTGTCAGGGTTCCATATTTCAGAATGGAAACTATCAGGACTATTCTGCTGTTTGTTCAGCAAGGTAAGTTTGTGTCCACAATAGATTTAAAGGATGCCTACCTTCAGATTCCAATCCACCCAAAACATCACCACTTTCTGAGGTTTGCTCTCCTAGAAAGGCATTATCAGTTTGCTGCTCTTCTATTTGTCTAGCTAAAGCTCCAAGAATATTTACGAAAGTTCTGGGTGCTCTTTTGTTTGTAATTAGAACTCAGGGTATTGCAGTGTTTCATTAACCTGGACGATATTTTGGTACAGGCTCCGTCTTCTCCTTAAGCAGAATCTCACATCAAACAACTTTTGTTGTATCTTCAAAGACATGGTTGGAGGATCAATTTACCAAAGAGTTCCTTGATTCCTCAGTCAAGAATTTATTTCCTAGGTTTCCAAATAGACTCAGTGTCCATGAGTCTTTCTTTAACAGAACAGAGAATGATGAAATTGGGACCTTCAGTCCCTCTCATTCCCTTCAGTGTATGGAGGTACTAGGTCTCATGATTGCAGCTTCAGATGCAGTTCCATTTGCTCGATTTGAAATGAGGCTTCTCAAGCTTTGTATGTTGCATCAAAGGTGCAGGGATTATTCTTAGCTGCCTCAAAGGATATTCTTAGATTCCAGTACAAGTCAGTCTCTGAATTGGTGACTGAATCATTTAATTATTCAGTGGGCATATTTTGCACGTCTTACCTGGTCTGTGATCACCATAGATGCAAGTCTTTCAGGTGGGGAGCATTTTAGGGTTCTGTTACAATACAGGGAGTTTGGGATCCATAGGAGTTGTTCTAGAACTCTGTTCAGTTTTCAGGGCCCTTCCATTTTGATTTTTTCCATTTTCATTTAGATTTGTAAAAAAAAAAAAATCCATTTCCTCTGAAGCAGCTTTTGGTAGAAAGGTCCTTCAGGGCTCTAGTTATTTGATGTATTATTAGGATAAGTCTGTTTTGCGGAAAGCATTTAATATTTTCTGCCTAAGGTTGTTTCTTCAGATAACTGTGGTGGAGAGATTGTTGTTCCTTCTTTGTGTCCTAATCCTAAGAATGCCTCTGAAAGATATTTGCATTTTCTGGATGTTGTTAGAGCACTGAAATATTATGTTGATGCTACTAAGGTTTTCAGACAGACCTCTAATTCTAGTTCTTTTTTTCTGGGCCTAAGAAAGGTCAAAAAGCATCTGCTGTTTCTTAAAGAACCACTTCAAGGGCTTTCAAAAATGAAGCTTCAGTTGATCAAATTGGCAAAGCAGCTACTTGGTCTTTGCATACTTACAAATGTTTTCCATTTTGATTTTTTCCATTTCCATTTTGGTTTTTTCATTTTTTTCCATTTCCTCTGAAGCAGCTTTTGGTAGAAAGGTCCTTCAGGCAGTTGTCTCAGTTTGAGGATTGTGCCTGTTTTAAAGTGCATTGAAAAAAGAAATTGTGGGGTTGTGGATTTATTTCTCCAACATTGGTGTGTCCGGTCCACGGCGTCATCCTTACTTGTGGAAATATCTCTTCCCCAACAGGAAATGGCAAAGAGTCCCAGCAAAGCTGGCCATATAGTCCCTCCTAGGCTCCGCCCACCCCAGTCATTCTCTTTGCTGTTGCACAGGCAACATCTCCACGGAGATGGTTAAGAGTTTTTTGGTGTTTAAATGTAGTTTTTTTATTCTTCTATCAAGTGTTTGTTATTTTAAAATAGTGCTGGTATGTACTATTTACTCTGAAACAGAAAAGGATGAAGATTTCTGTTTGTGAGAGGAAGATGATTTTAGCAGACAGTAACTAAAATCGATTGCTGTTTCCACATAGGACTGTTGAGATGAAGTAACTTCAGTTGGGGGAAACAGCAGACTTTTCTGCTTAAGGTATGACTAGCCATATTTCTAACAAGACCATGTAATGCTGGAAGGCTGTCATTTCCCCTCATGGGGACCGGTAAGCCATTTTCTTAGACAAGCAAACAGAATAAAGGGCTTAATATGGGCTATAAAACTGGTAGACACTTTTATGGGCTAAATCGATTGCTTTATTTGGGCATTTTATACATGTTTATGCTGATAATTCTCATTTATAAACTTGGGGAACGTTTTTTAACGGCAGACACTATGTTAGACACCTTTTCCAGTCAGGGGGGCCTTCCCAGTTGTAGGCTGAGCCTCATTTTCGCGCCATTACTGCGCAGTTGTTTTTTGAGAGCAAGACATGCAGATGCATGTGTGAGGATCTGAAAGTAGCTGGAAAAGTTTCTAGAAGGCGTCACTTGGTATCGTATTCCCCTCTGGGCTTGGTTAGGTCACAGCAAAGGCTATAGCTGGGACTGTATAGGGGTTAAATTTGTAAACGTCTCCGGTTCCGTTATTTTAAGGGTTAATGCTCTGAAAATTGGTGTGCAATAGTCTTAATGCTTTAAGACACTGTGGTGAAATTTTGGTAATTTTTGAAAAATTCCTTCATACTTTTTCACATATTCAGTAATAAAGTGTTTTTTGTTTAAAATTTAAAGAGACAGTAACGGTTTTATTTTAAAACGTTTTTTGTGCTTTATTGACAAGTTTCAGCCTGTTTAACATGTCTGTGCCTTCGGATAAGCTATGTTCTATATGTATGAAAGCCAATGTGTCTCCCCATTTAAATTTGTGTGATAATTGTGCCATAGCGTCCAAACAAAGTAAGGACAGTACTGCCACAGATAATGAAATTGCCCAAGATGATTCCTCAGATGAGGGGAGTAAACATGATACTACATCATCTCCTACTGTGTCTACACCAGTTTTGCCAACGCAGGAGGCCCCTAGTACATCTAGCGCGCCAATGCTTATTACCATGCAACAATTGACGGCTGTAATGGATAACTCCATAGCAAATATTTTATCCAAAATGCCTACATATCAGAGAAAGCGCGATTGCTCTGTTTTAAACACTGAAGAGCAGGAGGGCGCTGATGATAATTGTTCTGTCATACCCTCACACCAATCTGAAGTGGCCATGAGGGAGGTTTTGTCAGATGGGGAAATTTCAGATTCAGGAAAAATTTCTCAACAAGCTGAACCTGATGTTGTGACATTTAAATTTAAATTAGAACATCTCCGCGCACTGCTTAAGGACGTGTTATCTACTCTGGATGATTGTGACAACTTGGTCATTCCAGAGAAATTATGCAAGATGGACAAGTTCCTAGAGGTTCCGGTGCACCCCAACGCTTTTCCTACACCCAAGCGGGTGGCGGACATAGTGAATAAGGAGTGGGAGAAGCCCGGCATACCTTTTGTTCCCCCTCCTATATTTAAGAAATTATTTCCTATGGTCGACCCCAGAAAGGACTTATGGCAGACAGTCCCTAAGGTCGAGGGGGCAGTTTCTACTCTAAACAAGCGCACTACTATTCCTATCGAGGATAGTTGTGCTTTCAAAGATCCTATGGATAAAAAATTGGAGGGTTTGCTTAAAAAGATTTTTGTACAGCAAGGTTACCTTCTACAACCCATTTCGGTGCATTGTTCATGTCACTACAGCAGCGTGGTTCTGGTTCGAGGAACTAGAAAAGTCGCTCAGTAGAGAGACTCCATATGAGGAGGTTATGGACAGAGTTCACGCACTTAAGTTGGCTAACTCTTTTATTTTAGATGCCGCTTTGCAATTAGCTAGATTAGCGGCGAAAAATTCAGGGTTTGCAATCGTGGCGCGCAGAGCGCTTTGGCTAAAGTCTTGGTCAGCGGATGTGTCATCCAAGACAAAATTGCTTAACATCCCTTTCAAAGGTAAAACTCTATTTGGACCAGAATTGAAAGAGATTATCTCAGACATCACTGGGGGAAAGGGCCACGCCCTTCCACAAGATAGGCCTTTCAAGGCAAAAAATAAGTCTAATTTTCGTTCCTTTCGCAATTTCAGGAACGGACCGGCCTCTAATTCTGCATCCTCTAAGCAAGAGGGTAATGTCTCACAACCCAAACCAGCCTGGAAACCGATGCAAGGCTGGAACAAGGGTAAGCAGGCCAAGAAGCCTGCTGCTGCTAACAAAACAGCATGAAGGAGTAGCCCCCGATCCGGGACCGGATCTAGTAGGGGGCAGACTCTCTCTCTTTGCTCAGGCTTGGGCAAGAGATGTTCAGGATCCCTGGGCACTAGAAATAGTTTCTCAGGGTTATCTTCTGGAATTCAGGGAACTACCCCCAAGGGGAAGGTTCCACATGTCTCACTTATCCTTAAACCAAATAAAGAGACAGGCGTTCTTACATTGTGTAGAAGACCTGTTAAAGATGGGAGTGATACACCCAGTTCCACTAAAGGAACGAGGAATGGGATTTTATTCAAATCTGTTCATAGTTCCCAAAAAAGAGGGAACTTTCAGACCAATTTTGGATTTGAAGATCCTAAACAAATTTCTCAGGGTACCATCGTTCAAGATGGAAACCATTCGAACGATTCTACCCACTATCCAGGAAGGTCAATTTATGACTACCGTGGATCTAAAGGATGCGTACCTACATATTCCTATCCACAAAGAACATCATTAGTTCCTAAGGTTCGCCTTTCTGGACAAACATTACCAGTTTGTGGCCCTCCCATTCGGGTTAGCCACTGCTCCAAGGATTTTCACAAAGGTACTAGGGTCCCTTCTAGCGGTTCTAAGACCGAGGGGCATTGCAGTAGTACCTTACTTGGACGACATTCTAATACAAGCGTCGTCCCTGTCAAAAGCAAAGGCTCATACAGACGTCGTTCTGGCCTTTCTCAGATCACACGGATGGAAGGTGAACATAGAAAAAAGTTCTCTGTCTCCGTCAACAAGAGTTCCCTTCTTGGGAACAATAATAGATTCCTTAGAAATGAGGATTTTTCTGACAGAGGTCAGAAAGTCAAAACTTCTAAGCGCTTGTCAAGTTCTTCATTCTGTTCCACGTCCTTCCATAGCGCAGTGCATGGAAGTAGTAGGGTTGATGGTTGCAGCAATAGACATAGTTCCTTTTGCACGAATTCATCTAAGACCATTACAACTGTGCATGCTCAAACAGTGGAATGGGGACTATACAGACTTGTCTCCAATGATTCAAGTAGATCAGAAGACCAGAGATTCACTCCGTTGGTGGCTGACCCTGGACCATCTATCCCAGGGAATGGGCTTCCGCAGACCAGAGTGGGTCATTGTCACGACCGACGCCAGTCTAGTGGGCTGGGGTGCGGTCTGGGAATCCCTGAAAGCTCAGGGACTATGGTCTCGGGAAGAGTCTCTTCTCCCGATAAACATTCTGGAACTAAGAGCGATCTTCAATGCTCTCAGGGCTTGGCCTCAGCTAGCAAAGGCCAGATTCATAAGATTCCAATCAGACAACATGACAACCGTTGCGTATATCAATCATCAGGGGGGAACAAGGAGTTCCCTGGCGATGAAAGAAGTGACCAAAATAATTCAATGGGCGGAGGATCACTCCTGCCACCTATCTGCGATCCACATCCCAGGTGTGGAAAACTGGGAAGCGGATTATCTGAGTCGTCAGACATTCCGTCCGGGGGAGTGGGAACTCCACCCGGAGATCTTTGCCCAACTAACTCAATTATGGGGCATTCCAGACATGGATCTGATGGCGTCTCGTCAGAACTTCAAGGTTCCTTGCTACGGGTCCAGATCCAGGGATCCCAAGGCGACTCTAGTAGATGCACTAGTAGCACCTTGGACCTTCAACCTAGCTTATGTATTTCCACCGTTTCCTCTCATTCCCAGGCTGGTAGCCAGGATCAAACAGGAGAGGGCCTCGGTGATCTTGATAGCTCCTGCGTGGCCACGCAGGACTTGGTATGCAGACCTGGTGAATATGTCATCGGTTCCACCATGGAAGCTACCTTTGAGACAGGACCTTCTTGTTCAGGGTCCATTCGAACATCCAAATCTGGTCTCCCTCCAGCTGACGGCTTGGAGATTGAACGCTTGATTCCATCAAAGCGTGGGTTTTCAGATTCTGTGATAGATATTCTGGTTCAGGCCAGAAAACCGGTAACTAGAAAGATTTACCATAAAATATGGAAAAGATATATCTGTTGGTGTGAATCCAAAGGATTCCCATGGAATGAGATAAAAATTCCTAAGATTCTCTCCTTTCTACAAGAAGGTTTGGAGAAAGGATTATCTGCAAGTTCTCTAAAGGGACAGATCTCTGCTTTATCTGTCTTACTACACAAAAGACTGGCAGCTGTGCCAGATGTTCAAGCATTTGTTCAGGCTCTGGTTAGGATCAAGCCTGTTTACAGACCTTTGACTCCTCCCTGGAGTCTAAATCTAGTTCTTTCAGTTCTTCAAGGGGTTCCGTTTGAACCTTTACATTCCATAGATATTAAGTTACTATCTTGGAAAGTTTTGTTTTTGGTTGCTATTTCTTCTGCTAGAAGAGTTTCAGAGTTATCTGCTCTGCAGTGTTCTCCGCCCTATCTGGTGTTCCATGCAGATAAGGTGGTTTTGCGTACTAAGCCTGGTTTTCTTCCAAAGGTTGTTTCTAACAAGAATATTAACCAGGAGATAGTTGTACCTTCTTTATGTCCGAATCCAGTTTCAATGAAGGAACGTTTGTTACACAATTTGGACGTAGTCCGTGCTCTAAAATTCTATTTAGAGGCTACAAAAGATTTCAGACAAACATCTTCTTTGTTTGTTGTCTATTCTGATAAAAGGATAGGTCAAAAAGCGACTTCTACCTCTCTTTCCTTTTGGCTTAAAAGCATCATCCGATTGGCTTATGAGACTGCCGGACGGCAGCCTCCTGAAAGAATCACAGCTCACTCCACTAGGGCTGTGGCTTCCACATGGGCCTTCAAGAACGAGGCTTCTGTTGACCAGATATGTAAGGCAGCGACTTGGTCTTCACTGCACACTTTTGCCAAATTTTACAAATTTGATACTTTTGCTTCTTCGGAGGCTATTTTTGGGAGAAAGGTTTTGCAAGCCGTGGTGCCTTCCGTTTAGGTAACCTGATTTGCTCCCTCCCTTCATCCGTGTCCTAAAGCTTTGGTATTTGTTCCCACAAGTAAGGATGACGCCGTGGACCGGACACACCAATGTTGGAGAAAACAGAATTTATGCTTACCTGATAAATTACTTTCTCCAACGGTGTGTCCGGTCCACGGCCCACCCTGGTTTTTTAATCAGGTCTGATGAATGATTTTCTCTAACTACAGTCACCACGGTACCATATGGTTTCTCCTATATTTTTCCTCCTGTCCGTCGGTCGAATGACTGGGGTGGGCGGAGCCTAGGAGGGACTATATGGCCAGCTTTGCTGGGACTCTTTGCCATTTCCTGTTGGGGAAGAGATATTTCCACAAATAAGGATGACGCCGTGGACCGGACACACCGTTGGAGAAAGTAATTTATCAGGTAAGCATAAATTCTGTTTTTATTTGTTTTTTATTTCCTTCCTTTATGTCATTTACTTGTGACTAACACAGCTTGGATATTAGTTCACATGAGTAAGGAACGTGGACTCTCACCACCTGTATAAGAGAAAACATAATTTATGCTTACCTTCTTTCATGGTGGTGAGAGTCCTTAAGCCCCCGCCCTTTGTTGTTTTTTCTTAGTGTTGTTTTGAGCACATATTTTGTTCCCTGATCCTTTTATAGCTCCTTTTGTTACCTCACATTATACTTGGCTATACGTTAGACTAAGATATGTTCTAGGTGGGAGGGGTTTTTATAGAGCACTTGGGGTTTGGGAATCTTTGCTTTCTCCTAGCAGTAGAGAAGTTTGTGTTAGAAAGGAATTTATCAGGTAAGCATATTTTTTTTTAATTTTTTTACTAATTCCTATTTTTAACATTAACAAAACCACTACCCTTTCCCTCTGGCTTTTTAACTTTTATTTTTAATGTATTTATATTAATTTAACAATTTATGTATTTACCATTCAGAGGAGACCTTTTTTGTATGTATGTATATATATATATATATATATATATATATATATATATATATATATATATATATATATATATATATATATATATATATATATATATATATTAAAAGATTTATTTTCTCTTGTTAGATGAATCGAGTCCACGGATTCATCCATACTTTTGGGATATTCTCCTTCCCTACAGGAAGTGGCAGAGAGACCACCCACAGCAGAGCTGTCTATATAGCTCCTCCCTTAGCTCCACCCCCAGTCATTCTCTCTGCCTGCTTAACTGCTAGGAAGGGCAAAGTGAGTGTGGTGACAAAAATGTTAGTTTTTATTTTCTCAAGCAAAAGTTTGTTATTTTAAATGGTACCAGTTTGTACTATTTACTCTCTGGCAGAAAAGGGATGAAGATTTCTGCAAGAAGGATGATGATCTTAGCATTTGGTAACTAAGATCCACTGCTGTTCTCACAAGGGCTGAAGAGTACAGGAAAACTTCAGTTGGGGGAACAGTTTGCAGGCTAAACTGCATTAAGGTATGTTGAGTCTATTTCCTGAGGGAAAGGTAAGCTGTATTCAGTAAAAGAGGAATCCATGCTTGCATAAAGGGCTCATAGTTACTGGTGACACTAATAGGAAAAAACATTTTGGTTTAATTACAAATAAAAACGTTTTTTGAGGGACTTTAAGGGGTCTTTGTGGCTTGTTTAAGGGTTATTAACCCACATGGCTAGTTTAAGAAACACTCTGTGGTGTTTTTTTAGGCCCCATAACATCGAGTGAAAAGGTGGGAGGGGCCTATTTTCAGTTGCACAGTTTATTTACCTCAGAAGCATCCAGCTACTTCTCCAGAGATTCCTGCTGTATTTGAGGGCTGTAAAGAGGTTTTTTATCTTGTAAGGTGTATCCAGTCCACGGGTTCATCCATTACTTGTGGGATATTCTCCTTCCCAACAGGAAGCTGCAAGAGGACACCCACAGCAGAGCTGTCTATATTGCTCCTCCCCTAACCCCCACCTCCAGTCATTCTCTTGCAGCTCTCGACAAGATAGGAAGTATCAAGAGATATGTGGTGACTTAGTGTAGTTTTACCTTCAATCAAAAGTTTATTTTTAAACGGTACCGGCGTTTTACTGTTTTTCTCTCAGGCAGAAATTAGAAGAAGAATTCTGCCTGGAGGTTGATGATCTTAGCGGTTTGTAACTAAGGTCCATTGCTGTTCTCACACATAACTGAAGAGTATGGGAAAACTTCAGTTGGGGGAACGGTCTGCAGATTTCCTACTTTGAGGTATGTTCAGTATTTTTATTTCTAGAGAGATGATCAGTTCTAGAAAATGCTTACACAGCCTTGTGTAATGGAGGTAAGCCTGATGCAGTGATTTAACAGCGACTGGGATCATGCTTACAAAACAGGGTAATACTCATGTTAATACTCATATTACTTAGTGACAAAACGTTTACAGTTTTCATAGATAGAACGTTTTTTCTCTGAGGGGGATAAGTCTTTATTTGGGGCCTAGTTTTCCACATGGCTAGTCAGATACTCCTAGGAGTATTTTCTTAAGGCCCCTCTGGCATCCAGTACATGGTGGGAGGGGCCTATTTTCGCGCTCTAGATGCGCAGTTTACTTCAGACTGAGACATCCAGCTTCCCTAGAGGAGTCCTCTGGCATCTGAGGACCACTATAGAGGGTTTTATTTCTTCTCTAAATCGTAATTAAGGGCAGGTAGGAGCATCAGCAGAGCTCTGGCAAGGTGTTTAACTGTATTTTAACGGTGGTTAACGTTTTTTTAATCCGGTTTGGGGCCTAAAGGGTTAATCATCCATTTGCAAGTGGGTGCAATGTTGCTTTAGTCCCTTACACACACTGTAAAAATTTCAAAGACTTCACTATATTTTTACACTGTTTTGCAGTTTGTGCTAGTTTTTTTCTTTGGTTCAAGTCTCTTGAGGAGTCTCTACAGGTGGAGACCCCGTTAGAGGAGATTTTAGACAGGATTAAAGCTCTTAAGTTAGCTAATTCCTTTATCTCTGACGCCGTTTTTCATTTAACCAAGCTAACGGCTAAGAATTCAGGTTTTGCCATTCTGGCACGCAGGGCGCTATGGCTTAAGTCCTGGTCAGCAGACGTTACTTCAAAGTCTAAGCTTATTAACATCCCCTTCAAGGGACATACCCTATTCGGGCCCGGTCTGAAGGAGATCATTTCTGATATTACTGGAGGAAAAGGTCACGCCCTTCCTCAGGATAGGTCCAATAAGTTAAGGACCAAACAGAATAATTTTCGTTCCTTTCGTAACTTCAAGAGTGGCGCAGCTTCAGCTTCCTCTAATGCAGAACAAGAGGGAAATTCCGCCCAGTCCAAACCAGTCTGGAGATCTAACCAGGCTTGGAACAAAGGGAAGCAGGCCAAAAAAACCTGCTGCTGCCTCTAAGACAGCATGAAGGAGTAGCCCCCCTATCCGGGACCGGATCTAGTAGGGGCAGACTTTCTCTCTTCGCTCAGGCTTGGGCAAGAGACGTCCAGGATCCCTGGGCATTAGAGATTGTTTCCCAGGGATATCTTCTGGAATTCAAAGGTTTTTCTCCAAAGGGGAGATTTCACCTCTCACAACTATCTGCAAACCAGATAAAGAGAGAGGCATTCTTACGTTGCGTTCAAGACCTACTGGTTATGGGAGTGATCCACCCAGTTCCAAGGGAGGAACAGTGGCAGGGTTTCTATTCCAACCTGTTTATAGTTCCCAAAAAAGAGGGAACGTTCAGACCAATCTTGGATCTCAAGATCCTAAACAAATTTCTCAGGGTCCCATCTTTCAAGATGGAGACAATCCAAACCATCCTTCCTATGATCCAGGAGGGTCAATATATGACTACCGTGGACTTAAAGGATGCTTATCTACACATTCAAATTCACAGAAATCATCATCAGTTCCTCAGGTTTGCCTTCCTAGACAGGCATTACCAGTTTGTGGCTCTTCCCTTCGGATTAGCCACGGCGCCAAGAATCTTTACGAAGGTTCTAGGGTCTCTGCTGGCGGTTCTAAGGCCACGATGCATAGCGGTGGCTCCTTACCTAGACGACATCCTGATCCAGGCGTCGACTTGGCAATGATGGAGGTTTCCAAAATAATTATTTGGGCAGAGGTTCACTCTTGCCATCTCTCAGCTATCCATATCCCAGGAGTAGAGAACTGGGAGGTGGACTTTCTAAGTCGGCAGACTTTTCATCCGGGGGAGTGGGAGCTCCATCCGGAGCTGATTCAACTATGGGGCAAACCAGAACTGAATCTGATGGCGTCTCGTCAGAACGCCAAGCTTCCTCGTTATGCGTCCAGGTCAAGGGATCCCCAGGCAACGCTGATAGATGCACTAGCAGTGCCCTGGTCCTTCAGCCTGGCTTATGTGTTTCCACCATTCCCTCTCCTCCCTCGTCTGATTGCCAAGATCAAGCAGGAGAGAGCTTCGGTGATTTTGATAGCAGCTGCGTGGCCACGCAGGACTTGGTATTCAGATCTGGTGGACATGTCATCCTTTCCACCATGGACTCTGCCGCTGAGGCAGGACCTTCTACTCCAATGTCCATTCAAACATCCAAATCTAATTTCTCTGCGTCTGACTTCTTGGAGATTGAACGCTTGATTTTATCAAAACGTGGTTTCTCCAAATCGGTCATTGATACCTTGATTCAGGCTCCAAAGCCTGTCACCAGGAAAATATATCATAAGATATGGTGTAAATATCTTCATTGGTGTGAATCCAAGGGTTTGAGTAAGGTCAGGATTCCTAGGATATTATCTTTTCTCTAAGATGGATTGGAAAAGGGATTATCGGCTATTTCCTTAAAGGGACAGATTTCTGCTCTGTCTATTGTTTTGCACAAGCGTCTGGCTGATGTTCCAGACGTTCAGGCGTTTTGTCAGGCTTTGGTTAGAATCAGGCCTGTGTTTAAACCGGTTGCTCCGCCATGGAGTTTAAATTTAGTTCTTAAAGTTCTTCAAGGGGTTCTGTTTGAACCTTTGCATTCCATAGATATCAAGCTTTTATCTTGGAAAGTTCTGTTCTTAGTGGCTATCTCTTCGGCTCAAAGAGTTTCAGAGTTATCTGCCTTACAGTGTGATTCCCCTTATCTGATCTTCCATGCAAATAAGGTGGTTTTGCGGACCAAACCTGGGTTTCTTCCTAAGGTAGTATCTAATAAGAATATCAATCAGGAAATTGTTGTTCCGTCACTGTGTCCTAATTCTTCTTCAAAGAAGGAACGTCTGTTACACAATCTTGACGTGGTTCGTGCTTTAAAGTTTTATTTACAAGATACTAAGGATTTTCGTCAAACATCTGCATTGTTTGTTGTCTACTCTGGAAAGAGGAGAGGCCAAAAGGCTTCGGCAACTTCTCTTTCTTTTTGGCTGAGAAGCATAATCCGTTTAGCTTATGAGACTGCTGGCCAGCAGCCTCCTGAAAGAATTACAGCTCATTCTACTAAAGCGGTAGCTTCCACATGGGCTTTTAAACATGAGGCCTCTGTTGAACAGATTGAAAGGTCTTACAGGCAGTGGTGCCTTCCGTTTAAGTGCCTGCCTTGTCCCTCCCTTCATCCGTGTCCTAAAGCTTTGGTATTGGTATCCCACAAGTAATGGATGAACCCGTGGACTGGATACACCTTACAAGAGAAAACAAAATTTATGCTTACCTGATAAATTTCTTTCTCTTGTGGTGTATCCAGTCCATGGCCCGCCCTGTCACTTTAAGGCAGGTGTTTTTATTTTTAAACTACAGTCACCACTGCACCCTATAGTTTCTCCTTTTTCTTACTTGTCTTTGGTCGAATGACTGGAGGTGGGGGTTAGGGGAGGAGCTATATAGACAGCTCTGCTGTGGGTGTCCTCTTGCAGCTTCCTGTTGGGAAGGAGAATATCCCACAAGTAATGGATGAACCCGTGGACTGGATACACCACAAGAGAAAGAAATTTATCAGGTAAGCATAAATTTTGTTTTTCCCCACAAATCGTTCCTAAAGGGCAGGTAGGCGCCACAGCAGAGCTGTGGCAAGGTGCTGAACGTCATTTTACTAGTTTTGAAGTTTTTTCAATCCGGTTTTTACATTAAGGGGTTAATTGTTTATTTGCATAGTTGTGCAAAGTTACTAAGGCTTTATGATGCTACTGTAAAAATTTTGTTGTGTTTACTGCTTTTTTACACTGTTTTGCAGAGTTTGTGCAGCTTTTTTTTTTCTTAAAGGCACAGTACCGGTTTTGTTTAAAGTGTTATTTAGTTTGATTAAAGTGTTTTACAAGCTTGCTTGTTACATTACTAGCATGTTTAACATGTCTGACACCAAGGAGAATCCTTGTTCTATGTGTTTAAAAGCCATTGTGGAACCCCCTCTTAGAATGTGTCCCACTTGCACTGATATGTCTATAAATTATAAAGAGCATATTTTAGCACTTAAAAATATTGCAATAGATGATTCTCAGTTAGAAGGAAATGAGGGTTTAGCATCTAGCTCTCCCCAAGTGTCACAACCAGTAACGCCCGCACAAGTGACGCCAAGTACCTCTAGTGCGTCTACTTTACATTTACTTTACAAGACATGGCCACAGTTATGAGTAAAACCCTCACAGAGGTTTTCTCTAAACTGCCTGGTTTAAGAACAAATGCTGAGCCGTCTGACGCTTTAGTAGCCGTATCCGATATACCCTCACAATGTTCTGAAGTAGGGGTAAGGGATTTGTTATCTGAGGGAGAGATTTCTGATTCAGGAAAGATGCTCCCTCAGACAGATTCTGACATGATGGCCTTTAAATTTAAGCTTGAACACCTCCGCTTATTGCTCAAGCAGGTATTAGCTACTCTAGACGATTGTGACCCTATAGTGGTCCCAGAGAAATTGTGTAAAATGGACAGATACTTAGAGGTTCCTGTTTACACTGATGTTTTTCCAGTCCTTAAGAGGATTGTGACTATTGTTACTAAGGTGTGGGATAGACCAGGTATTCCGTTCGCTCCCCTCCTGTTTTTAAGAAAATGTTTCCCATATCTGACACCATACAGGACTCGTGGCAGACTGTTCCTAAGGTGGAGGGAGCTATTTCTACTCTTGCTAAGCGTACAACTATACCTATCGAAGACAGTTGTGCTTTCAAAGATCCTATGGATAAAAAAATTAGAGGGTCTCCTAAAGAAAATTTTTGTTCATCAGGTTTTCTTCTCCAACCTATTGCATGCATTGTTCTGTTGCTTTCTGGTTTGAGGCTCTAGAAGAGGCTCTCCAGGTGGAGACTCTATTAGAGGATATTATGGATAGAATTAAGGCCCTTAAGTTGGCTAATTCTTTCATTACAGATGCCGCTTTCCAAATGGCTAAATTAGCGGCAAAGAATTCAGGTTTTGCCATTTTAGCACGCAGGGCGTTATGGCTTAAGTCCTGGCCTGCTGATGTGTCATCAAAATCTAAATTGTTGAACATCCCTTTCAAAGGAAAGACCCTATTCGGGCCTGCACTGAAAGAAATTATTTCAGACATCACTGGAGGGAAAGGCCATGCCCTCCCTCAGGATAAAACAAATAAGATGAGGACCAAACAAAATAATTTTCGTTCCTTTCGGAACTTCAAGGGTGGTCCCGCTTCAGCTTCCCCTGCAGCAAAGCAAGAGGGGAATTCTGTCCAATCCAAGTCAGTCTGGAGACCAAACCAGGCTTGGAACAAAGGTAAACAGGCCAAGAAGCCTGCTGCTGCTGCCTCTAAGACAGCATGAAGGGGTAGCCCCCAATCTGGGACCGGATCTAGTAGGGGGCAGACTCTCTCTCTTTGCTAAGGCTTGGGCAAGAGATGTTCACGATTCCTAGGCTTTAGAAATTGTGTCCCAAGGATATCTTCTGGACTTCAAAGACCCCCCCCCCCAAGGGGAAGATTTCACATTTCTCAATTGTCTGCAAATCAGACAAAGAGAGAGGCGTTCTTACGCTCTGTAGAAGACCTACATACCATGGGAGTGATTCGCCCAGTTCCAAGAGCGGAACAAGGGCTAGGTTTTTACTCCAACCTGTTTGTGGTTCCCAAAAAAGAGGGAACTTTCAGACCAATCTTGGATCTCAAAATTCTAAACAAATTCCTCAGAGTACCATCTTTCAAGACGGAGACTATTCGGTCTATTCTTCCTCTGATCCAGGAGGGTCAATATATGACTACTGTGGACTTAAAGGATGCGTATCTACACATCCCTATTCACAGAGATCATCATCAATTCCTCAGATTCACCTTTCTGGACAGGCATTACCAGTTTGTGGCCCTTCCCTTCAGGTTGGCCACGGCTCCCAGAATTTTCACAAAGGTGCTAGGGTCCCTTTTGGCGGTTCTAAGACCACGGGGTATAGCAGTGGCGCCTTATCTAGACGACATCTTAATTCAGGCATCGACTTTCCAGCTAGCCAAGTCTCACATGGACATTGTGTTGGCTTTTCTGAGATCTCACGGGTGGAAGGTGAAAATTAAAGAGTTCTCTCGTCCCTCTCACAAGAGTTTCCTTCCTAGGGACTCTGATAGACTCGGTAGAAATGAAAATATTTCTGACGGAGGTCAGAAAATCAAAACTTTTAATCACTTGCCGAGCTCTTCATTCCATTCCTCGGCCATCAGTGGCTCAGTGTATGGAGGTAATCGGACTTATGGTAGCGGCAATGGACATAGTTCCTTATGCCCGCCTACACCTCAGACCACTGCAACTATGCATGCTCAAACAGTGGAATGGGGATTATGCAGATTTATCTCCTCAACTGCATCTGGACCAAGAGACCAGAGATTCTCTTCTCTGGTGGTTGTCTCAGGACCACCTGTCTCAGGGAATATGTTTCCGCAGGCCAGAGTGGCTCATAGTAACGACAGATGCCAGCCTTCTATGCTGGGGTGCAGTCTGGAAATCCCTGAAAGCACAGGGCTTATGGTCTCGGGAGGAATCTCTCCTCCCGATAAACATTCTAGTACTGAGAGCGCTATTCAATGCGCTTCAGGCGTGGCCTCAGCTAGCTGCGGCCAAATTCATCAGATTTCAGTCGGACAACATCACGACTGTAGCCTATATCAATCATGGAGGAACACGGAGTTCTCTTGCGATGATGGAGGTAACCAAAATTATCCGATGGGCGGAGGATCACTCTTGCCATCTCTCAGGAATCCATATCCCAGGGGTAGAGAACTGGGAGGCAGATTTCCTAAGTCGTCAGACTTTTCATCTGGGGGAGTGGAAGCTCCATCCGGAGGTATTTGCCCAGCTGACTCAGCTATGGGGCACACCAGAATTGGATCTGATGGCGTCCCGACAGAACGCCAAACTTCCGCGTTACGGGTCCAGGTCCCGAGATCCCCAGGCGGTACTTATAGATGCTCTAGCAGTGCCCTGGTCCTTCAATCTGGCTTATGTATTTCCACCGTTTCCTCTCCTCCCACGTCTGGTTGCCAGAATCAAGCAGGAGAGAACTTTGGTGATTCTGATAGCGCCTGCGTGGCCACGCAGGACTTGGTATGCAGACCTGGTGGACATGTCATCTGTTCCACCGTGGACTCTGCCAATGAGGCAGGACCTTATAATCCAAGGTCCGTTCAAGCATCCAAATCTAATTTCTCTGCGTCTGACTGTTTGGAGATTGAATGCCTGATTCTATCAAAGCGTGGTTTCTCTGAGTCGGTCATTGATACCCTGATTTAGGCTAGAAAGCCTGTCACCAGGAAAATCTATCATAAGATTTGGCGCAAATATCTTTGTTGGTGTGAATCCAAGGGTTACTCATGGAGTAAGATTAGGATTCCTAGAATTTTGTCTTTTCTCCAAGAAGGATTGGAGAAGGGATTATCAGCTAGTTCCTTAAAGGGCCAAATATCTGCTTTGTCTATTCTTTTACACAAACGTCTGGCAGATGTCCCAGACATTCAAGCGTTTAGTCAGGCCTTGGTCAGGATCAAACCTGTATTTAAACCTGTTGCTCCGCCATGGAGCCTAAACTTGGTTCTTCAAGGGGTTCCGTTTGAACCTATGCATTCCATAGATATTAAGCTTCTATCTTGGAAAGTTTTGTTTTTAGTAGCTATCTCTTCGGCTCGAAGAGTTTGAGTTATCTGCTTTACAGTGTGACTCACCTTATCTTATTTTCCATGCAGATAAGGTGGTTTTACGTACCAAACCTGGATTCCTTCCTAAGGTTGTTTCTAATAGGAATATCAATCAGGAAATTGTTGTTCCTTCGCTGTGTCCTAATCCTTCTTCAAAGAAGGAACGTCTGTTGCACAATCTTGATGTGGTTCGTGCTTTAAAGTTCTACTTACAAGCAACCAAAGATTTCGTCAAACATCTTCATTGTTTGTTGTCTATTCTGGTAAGCGGAGAGGTCAAAAGGCTACGGCTACCTCTCTTTCTTTCTTTTTGGCTGCAAAGCATCATCCGTATGGCTTATGAGACTGCTGGCCAGCAGCCTCCTTAAAGAATTACTGCTCATTCTACTAGAGCAGTGGCTTCCACATGGGCTTTGAAAAATGAGGCTTCTGTTGAACAGATTTGTAAGGCGGCGACTTGGTCTTCGCTTCATACTTTTTCCAAATTTTACAAATTAGATTCTTTTGCTTCTTCGGAGGCTATTTTTGGGAGAAAGGTTCTACAAGCAGTGGTGCCTTCCGTTTAAGGAACCTGTCTTGTCCCTCCCTTCATCCGTGTCCTAAAGCTTTGGTATTGGTATCCCACAAGTATGGATGAATCCGTGGACTTGATACATCTTACAAGAGAAAACAGAATTTATGCTTAACTGATAAATTTCTTTCTCTTGTGATGTATTGAGTCCATGGCCCGCCCTGTCTATTTAAGACAGGTAGTATATTTTTATTTAAAAAACTTCAGTCACCACTGCACCCTATAGTTTCTCCTTTTTCTTCCTAGCCTTCGGTCGAATGACTGGGGGGTGGAGCTAAGGGAGGAGCTATATAGACAGCTCTGCTGTGGGTGCTCTCTTTGCCACTTCCTGTAGGGAAGGAGAATATCCCACAAATATGGATGAATCTGTGGACTCGATACATCACAAGAGAAAGAAATGTATCAGGTAAGCATAAATTCAGTTTTTTTCTCTCACATGCAAAAATATGTATTAGATTCTAAGGGGGATACTGTATTTGCTTCATTTCTCATCTTCTTTATGTATCCATACACTTCAATTCCTTTTTTATTTTTGCAGTGAGATCGTAGGCTCTACCTAAATTTTGTTTTTTATTTTTACAGTTAAAAAAAATAAGAAATTTGACTCCTTTCAGAACTGAATCAGGGCTGCTTGACCTTCCAACATGTTGTATCATTCCCTCCCTGGGAAGACAAACCATCTATATATGACTTAAGCCTGTGCTTTCATTTGCTGTTTCTTTCTTGATAGCTCAACCTCAGAGGAGCAGGCAAGGGGGGGGGGCATATTGTGGGAGCGTTCTAATAATAATTAGATTCATTGCATTTATGTTTTTCAGTCCAGCTATATTTGTGTATGAATGTTCCAGCAATAAAAGTATTTGCAATTATTTGCCATCTGTTATGTTGAATCTCTACTGTTTCCTTTTATAGTAGTTTTGAACTCCAGCAATTTAGTTTAATGCTTACATTTTCCTGCCTAACTATGATGTGTATACTGGGTTGTTAGAAATAGTTATTGGAAGAGAGGGAGGGACAGAAAGAAACAGGAGTTGAGGTAAGAAGGGAAAGAGTCATAGGAATTACAGAAAAGGACATGGAAATCAAGAGAGCTTGCATATAGAGGGCGTACGGAGGGATAAATTAAATAAATGTGAACCACCATATTCTGTGAATGCTATTCTGATATTTTACAATTTATACAATGCCTTGCAAAAGTATTCACCCCCTTGACTTTTTACATATTTTGTTACATTACAGCCTTAAATTCAATGTTTTATTAATCTGAATTTCATGTGATGGATCAGAACACAATAGTCTAAGTTGGTGAAGTGAAATGAGAAAAATATATACATAAACTATTTTTTAGAAATAGAAAACAAAAAATTGGCATGTTCTTATGTATTCACCCCCTTTGTTATGAAGGCCATAAAAAGCTCTGGTGCAACCAATTACCTACAGAAGTCACATAATTAGTGAAATGATGTCCACCTGTGTGCAATCTAAGTGTCACATTATCTGTCATTACATATACACACCTTTTTTGAAAGGCCCCAGAGGCTACAACACCTAAGCAAGAGGCACCACTAACCAAACACTGCCATGAAGACCAAGGAACTCTCCAAACAAGTAAGGGACAATGTTGTTGAGGAGTACAAGTCAGGGTTAGGTTATAAAAAAAATATCCAAATCTTTGATAATCCCCAGGAGCACCATCAAATCTATCATAACTAAATGGAAAGAACATGGCACAACAGCAAACCTGCCAATAGACGGCCGCCCACCAAAACTCACGGACCGGGCAAGGAGGGTTTTATGGCGGAGTGGCCAGAAGAAAGCCATTACTTTCAGCAAAAAACAAAATGGCACATTTTGAGTTTGCAAAAAGGCATGTGGGAGATTACCAAAATGTATGGAGGAAGGTGCTCTGGTCTGATGAGACTACAATTGAACTTTTCAGCCATCAAAGAAAACGCTATGTGCTAAATACAGGGATATTCTTGAGCAAAACCTGTACCACTCTGTGCGTGATTTGAGGCTAGGACGGAGGTTCACCTTCTAGCAGGACAATGACCCCAAACACACTGCCAAAGCAACACTCGAGTGGTTTAAGGGGAAACATGTAAATGTGTTGGAATGACCTAGTCAAAGCCCAGACCTCAATCCAATAGAAAATCTATGGTCAGACTTAAAGATTGCTGTTCACAAGCGCAAACCATCCAACTTGAAGGAGCTGGAGCAGTTTTGCAAGGAGGAATGGGCAAAAATCCCAGTGGTAAGATGTGGCAAGCTCATAGAGACTTATCCAAAACGACTTGGAGGTGTGATTGCCACAAAAGGTGGCTCTACAAAGTATTGACTTTAGGGGGGTGAATAGTTATGCACATTAACTTTTTCTGTTATTTTGTCCTATTTGTTGTTTGCTTCACAATAAAAAAAAAAAATCTTCAAATTTGTGGGCATGTTCTGTAAATTAAATGATGCAAATCCTCAAACAATCCATGTTAACACCAGGTTGTGAGTCAACAAAACACGAAAAAATGCCAAGGGGGGTGAATACTTTTGTAAGGCATTGTATGCATGATCTGGAAGACATTTGTTGTCTAGGCCATGCTTTGACATTTTATTAACTTTAAATCTAACTGAAAATTATGTTAAAGAATAAATTGCTGGTATTGATTCAAGCTTCCAGCTACATTGTGTGAGGTGTCTGCCTTGTAGGCGTTTTCTTCATCCTTTGACATATTCTCTTTTACGTTACAAAACACATCTTGCTCCTTTTGGATTGAAAAGTATGTTTCTGTGATTCTCTTAGCATATTTAAAGCTATGTTTGATATGGTCCGAAACGGACCAATGGTAAATGAGGATTTTAAGAGGGTAGAGATGAGAGGCCATTGTTTGTTTTCCATCCTTTTATCTCTTTCCTTTAAGATGGCATATTGTAGTCTCCCATAAAAGGATATAAACATGCAAAAAGACAGAGTTAAACATGTTGTCAGCTATTGAGAGCTAGTAGAACACAACTAGTGAGCCTATGATAGGAGGCATGTGTGTAAAGCATCAAATCACCAGCTAACTCCCAGTAGTGCATTGCTGCTCCTGAGCCTACATAGATATTCTTTTCAACAAAGAATTCCAAGTGAACAAAGAAAATTGCTAACAGAATTAAATTGAAATATATTTTAAACTTGCATGCTGTATTTGAATCAAGTTTATTTTTGAAATCTCATTTCTTTTTAAATTTAAGACCTAACTACATATGTACAGACAATGACATCTCTATTTTAGCACAACTGGAGGTTATAAATGTTCATACAGACAAGCCTGAAATACGGGAGTGGACAAGTAAATAAAATGATTTGTCAGGGACAGTCCGATTTCTTTTATCTATGTGTTTTGTAATGTAAGTAAATGTCCTTATGGTTGCAGTTTTGTTGTGCTTTGTACAGAGGTTGTGCTCTCTATATGAGTTGCCAAAACAATAAATGTTTTAATAAATAATGTTTTTTCTTGTCTTCTCTCTAGAACCAGAAAAATATGTTGTATGTCATTGGAATGTATTTCTTGTGTCTTTTATTATAGATCAAAGAGCATCTTGGTCAGTATGCAGAAAATAGATTATTGCAAATATCTATAGCTATGACTTTATCTAGGCCAAACATGATAAACACATACACATTGTGTATGACATAAATAGCTATAAATAAAGGTAAAATGAAAAGCCAAATAAAAAAAGCAGAGTCTTTAAAGGGATTTTTATTTTTTATGATTCAGATAGAGTAAACAAGTTTAAATAACTTATCAATTTACTTCTATTATCTATTTTGATTTGTTCTCAGGACAAGCAATGCACTACTGGGAGCTAGCTGCTAATTGGTGGCACCTCATACTGTATATTACAGTTGTCATTGGCCTCCAAGGCAGAACATGCTGTGATCTGAATGGCATCACAGAAAATGCAGCATGTCTGCAGAAAGAATGGGACTCATGCCGGAAGCGTTTTTGCTTTGCAGAGCTGCTCCACATCAGGCTGCAACCACAGCGAAGCACTGTTTGAAAAAAACAAAAAAAAAACCAGTCAAATCTGGAGCAGGACTGGTTCTCTTGGATTTTTTTAAACCACGCCCACTAGCCTTACTCTGGACTGAAAAGCCGTGACTCCTGAATATGACATTCTTGTGAGCAATGCACCTTTTTAGACCAATATCAATGGAAACAAATGTATTCACATTTTATTATCTTAACATATTTTCTTTTTTTTTCTGCAGCTAATTTGCATTCAGATTTCAGCATATATTATACAACTTGCTTTATACTCCATTCAATCAACACATTGTAATTGAAATGGCATTTTAGTGTAACTGTCTATAATATATAGTATAGTATAACTGTCTACTAATATATAAAATAAATTTAATTTCAAAATGACCCACAGAAATTTTTTCACTAAACAAATCTCATCGCAGAAAGTGAAAAAAAGTAATAAGTATTAAAAAAAAAATAACCGTCCGCAATAAGTATTAAAAACAAACAAAAACTAACCGCCCTCAATAAGTATTTAAAAAAATAAAACTAACCAACTACCTTATCAAATGATTTACCCCTAAATCCGCCAACCCCAACATCGCAAACTACATAATACATCTATTAACCCCCTAAACCGCCATTAACCCCACATCGCTAATTAACCTAATAAATCTATTAACCCCTAAACCGCCATTAACCCATATCACAATTAACATAATAAGTAATAAATTTCCCCGTCTCTATCCCCCTTTCCAATAACTAAAATTAAAAAATAAATTAAATAAAAGCCGATTACTGAAAAAAACAAACTTCATTATGCAAAATAAAAAATAAATATTCCTAATCTAATAACCCTTTTAAAAAAAAAAAAAAAAAAAAAGCCTCCCCTAAATAAAACCCTAATGTAATCTAAACTTCCAATACCTCTTAAAAGGGCTTTTTGTAGGGCATTGCCCTAAGTTAAACAGCTCTTTTACCTAAAAAAAATGCTATTCCCCCTCTAACATTAAAACCCTCCACCCACCAATTCCCCCAAAATAAAAAAACTAACACTAATAAACCTAAATTACCCATTGCCCCTAAAGGGGCATTTTTATGGGCATTGCCCTTAAAAGGGCATTCAGCTCTTTTTCACATTACACTTAAAAGGCCCTTTTAAGGGCTATTGGTAGTTTAGATTACTTTAGGGTTTTATTTTGGGGTGCCTTTTTTTTTTTAAAAGTTTTTTTTTTTTAAAAGTTTTTTTTTTTTTAGATAAGATATATTTATTTTTTATTTTGGATAATGAAGGTTTTTTCCCAGTAATCTTAGGTTTTTTTGTTATTGGAAAAGGGGATGGGGAAAGGGGGATAGGGACAGAGGAATAGGGGGATAGATGTATATAGGGATGGATAGGTATTTCTTTTATTAAACATGTTGGCCGTGTACATGGGCTTTACCACTAGTGAAATAAAAAATGGTTCTGTAAATATAGCAGTGGGTATAACAGGGTTAGATCAACTTGAATTTTGTTTTTAAGGTGGTACACAGAGGGTTAATTTTAATTAGGTATTAATTTACCTAACTTAGCAATAAAAGATGTGTAGCGCAGCTCTGATGAAGTGCCGGTGAGGCAGGCAACGCGTCAGCTGCAAGAGAGCGCTGGCTGTGCCCCCAAATGCTTTTTAATTTTGTGTACAGTATTCAATAAAATGAACATATTTTAACTTCACAAGCCTGCCTCCTCTACTATGTTGGGGCCCCTACTCGGTTTCAAATATCATGTTACTTATAACAAAGGTCTACACTACTTTGTTTAATATAACATTTGATTTGTTATTGTTTTACAGTTGTTCTTCAGTCATAAACTGCTTATTCACGCCATTTGTTTGAGTGTAGCTCTAAACTGAAGTTACCAGCACGACTGAGTGAGTTGTGACAGATTTTTTTAGATTTTGATTTGTTTCCTCCATTCTTCCAGATTACAAGTGCAGGAAGATTTAGACCTTCAAAACAGGGGCACATGCACATAGAAGACGAAACCACCACTTTATTTACATTTTTATAAATAGCACAACATACAGTGTAAGCATTCCATTACATGTAACTTTGGGAACTTGATCTTTTCAAGTTTTCACAAAGCTTTCATTAGTTCAACCTTCAACACAATTTCCCTCCTAGAAAGAGGAAACGCCAGTATAGATAGGGCAGGCCTGCAAACAATGGACTAGCCTAGCTTAATGGAAGCGAACAGATGGTTCATAAATAAATTCAGTTATTTTAAATATTCCCAACATGTTTCAATGTATAATGCCTTTTTCGGGAGATACAGTGAACAGTAAGAGCTAAATAAATTAAAAAAAAGGATTTTAAACCTACCTTACTTTAATGGATTTATGTAAAATAAATAAAAAAAAGTGTTTTGACCTGTTAACATCTTGTATGCTGCAATTCAGCTTGCTATAAAACCTTAGGATTGCGCTGTGAAATTGTGCTAATCCTTTTCCAGATCTCTTGTTGCTTCAGCAATTGCTTGACCTTTTGTGCAAAATTAAACTTGTGCTATTTGTATTGCCAGCTGATTAAGCATTTGGAAATTTTTTATAGTTTAACAGGTAGACAAAATTGTGACACATGATTGAAAATAAATAAATAAATGAAAACAAAAAACACTCTTCTAATAAGTATAGATTATTTTTAGGTAGGTAGATTTCTTTAATGATGTTATGCCAGAAGTGGTCCGGAAATGTAAGAGTATCTTCTAGAAAAGAGGCCAGTATAAATACATAGTGTACATAACTTACACAGCTGTAACTTGCCTTTGAGCCTCTTCAGATGTCTGGATCAGTGCTGTTTGTCACAGCCATTAAGACCTAGTGCGAAGCACCTGACATTGGTAATTATTCTCTTCTGGCAGCTGCACAATAAGAAAACTTACGCAATTTTGGAAATATCTTGAAATAGAAACCAATTTTACCCACCATTTGCACAATACTTACACATTTTTGTGAGCACTGCCTATTCCATTGTTAATAAACACATTTAAAGATATTACCTGAAATTGCAAAGCATCATAATATAGGAAAAAAAGTTCCCTTTCAGGGAGACTCTGGGTGCACCTGTACCCAGCCTGATCCTTGTATGCTCAATAAACAGTTCAGAAAACAACAGTGCCACTCTTTTTAGCGTTACTGCATACAGCAAGCTACCAGTATAACTCAGTTCCAAAACTGCATACCCCCACTTCACGACTCTCATTTGCGAATTGCGCTTGGAAACCTGGGACAGTCCTTTCTCCCAAGTTTACACCTTTCCTGGAGTTCTTTCGACTGGTATGTGTTTGGAGCAGCTCCTGCTCAAAAGCTTGTCCCCCACACAGCTGACACGGAACCTCCACTGCGTCCCTCAGGATCGTACATCGATTTGCGACTGATATATAAATGTGTGTATATATATATATATATATATATACAGTTGTGCTCATAAGTTTACATACCCTGGCAGAATTTATGATTTCTTGGCCATTTTTCAGAGAATATGAATAACACACAAACTTTTATTTCACTCATGGTTAGTGTTTGGCTGAAGCCATTTATTATCAATTAACGGTGTTTACTCTTTTTAAATCATAATGGCAATAGAAACTACCCAAATGACTCTGATTAAAAGTTTACATACCCCAGTTCTTAATACCGTGTATTGCCCCCTTTAACATCAATGACAGCTTGAAGTCTTTTGTGGAATTTGTGGATAAGGCGTTTTATCTTTTCAGATACTAAAGCTGCCCATTCTTCCTGGCAAAAAGCCTCCAGTTCCTGTAAATTCTTAGGCTGTCTTGCATGAACTGCATTTTTTAGATCCACCCCCCTAGAGTGGCTCAATGATATTGAGGTCAGGAGACTGATATGGCCACTCCAGAACCTTCACTTTATTCTGCTGTAGCCAATGACAGGTCGACTTGGCCTTGTGTTTAGGATCATTGTTATGTTGAAATGTCCAAGTACATCCCATGCGCAGCTTCTGGGCTGATGAATGCAAATTTTACTCCAGTATATTTTGATAACATACTGCATTCATCTTGCCATCAATTCTGACAAATTTCCTGTGCCTTTGTAGCTTACACATCCCCAAAACATCAGCGATCAACCTCTGTTTCACAGTAGGAATGGTGTACCTTTCATCATAAGCCTTGTTGACTCATCTCCAAATGTAACGTTTGTGGCCAAAAAGCTAAATTTTGGTCTCATCACTCCAAATGACTTTGTGCCAGAAGGTTTGAGGCTTGTCTCTGTGCTGTTTGGCGTATTGTAAGCGGGATACTTTGCGTAGTATTGGCATTCTTCTGGCGACTCAACCATGCAGCCCATTTTTCTTCAAGTGCTTCCTTATTGTGCATCTTGATACAGCCGCACCACATGTTTTCAGAGAGTCCTGTATTTCACCTGAAGTTATTTGTGGGTTTTTCTTTGCATCCCAAACAATTTTCCTGGCAGTTGTGGCTGAAACATTAGTTGGTCTACCTGACAGTGGTTTGGTTTCAACAGAACCCCTCATTTTCCACTTCTTGATTAGAGTTTGAACACTGCTGATTGGCATTCTCAATTCCTTGGATATCTTTTTATATCCCTTTTCTGTTTTATACAGTTCAACTACCTTTTTACCGCATCTCCCTTGACAGGCTTTCTGGGAACTACAGCGGACAGAAGACCTACAATCTTTTCTATCTATTCCCTGTTAAGCGGTACAGCTCTGGGGCAGATGGCTGTTCTCTAAACACAGAAAGTACTTAACCTGCTAAGCCGAGTTAGTGGCACTTTAATCAGTTTGGCATACTGGAAAAGTTTAGCAGCTACCACACCAAATTAATAAGGTCAACCACAACTATCACATTCTACCTTGAGCAAGGACTGAGCGAATAGCTTTACTTCATGTCTCAGATACATTCATTGTTAACTACCTGATGCACAAGATGTCCTCCCTTGTTGATAAGTTAGCGAAAATGTTGTGTCCAACATTTGATTTCCTTCTCTGACAATGTGAGATTCTGCAACTCGAAATCAGGAAGTCTACAGAGCGACATATCAAGCTGATGCCTACAACTCTTGATATGTCACTAATATATGCTTGTTCCCCAATGCCTGATCGTGACTCAATGGATGAAGTGAAATGTTATGATTTAATGAGAATTTAATGAAGTGGCTACTGCTATAATAAATGCCTCTTATTATACACTATTTGCTGCCATGGAAAGTGAATCAAAGCTGCTCCCTATGGATGGTGATGTGCAGGCATTAAATGGCTGGATGGGTCCATAACAATTGCAGCTTGAGCCCTACCCATCTTAAAATCACCTAAAGCTTCAAATGATCAGCTTATTTGTAATTTGGGGGATGCATAGGGCTTCAATGCTGCAGCCATTCAAGATTTTATATTGGTTCCTGATTCAGTAAGTTCTTGATATTTTTGAGAATTATGGTAAAGTGAAGATTGGTGTAGACTAAAGAGCAGCTATGGATATGGTGAAAACAGTATTAACACTTTCTTTCATGTAATTAGCAAGAGTCCATGAGCTAGTGACATATGGGATATACATTCCTACCAGGAGGGGCAAAGTTTCCCAAACCTCAAAATGCCTATAAATACACCCCTCACCACACCCACAAATCAGTTTTACAAACTTTGCCTCCTATGGAGGTGGTGAAGTAAGTTTGTGCTAGATTCTACGTTGATATGCGCTCCGCAGCAGGTTGGAGCCCGGTTTTCCTCTCAGCGTGCAGTGAATGTCAGAGGGATGTGAGGAGAGTATTGCCTATTTGAATGCAGTGATCTCCTTCTACGGGGTCTATTTCATAGGTTCTCTGTTATCGGTCGTAGAGATTCATCTCTTACCTCCCTTTTCAGATCGACGATATACTCTTATATATACCATTTCCTCTACTGATTCTCGTTTCAGTACTGGTTTGGCTTTCTACTATATGTAGATGAGTGTCCTGGGGTAAGTAAGTCTTATTTTCTGTGACACTCTAAGCTATGGTTGGGCACTTTTTATATAAAGTTCTAAATATATGTATTCAAACATTTATTTGCCTTGACTCAGGATGTTCAACATTCCTTATTTCAGACAGTCAGTTTCATATTTGGGATAATGCATATGAATAATTCATTTTTTTCTTACCTTAAAAATTTGACTTTCCCTGTGGGCTGTTAGGCTCGCGGGGGCTGAAAATGCTTCATTTTATTGCGTCATTCTTGGCGCAGACTTTTTTGGCGCAAAAATTTTCGGTTTCCGGCGTCATACGTGTCGCCGGAAGTTGCGTCATTTTTGACGTTCTTTTGCACCAAAAGTGTCGGCGTTCCGGATGTGGTGTCATTTTTGGCGCCAAAAGCATTTAGGCGCCAAATAATGTGGGCGTCTTTTTTGGCGCGAAAAAATATGGGCGTCACTTTTGTCTCCACATTATTTAAGTCTCATTGATTTTTGCTTCTGGTTGCTAGAAGCTTATTCACTGGCATTTTTTTCCCATTCCTGAAACTGTCATTTAAGGAATTTGATCAATTTTGCTTTATATGTTGTTTTTTCTATTACATATTGTAAGATGTCCCACGTTGAAGCTGAGTCAGAAGATACTTTTGGAAAATCCCTGCCTGGGGCTGGAGCTACCAAAGCTAAGTGTATCTGCTGTAAACTTTTGGTATCTGTTCCTCCAGCTGTTGTTTGTACTGTTTGTCATGACAAACTTGTTAATGCAGATAATATTTCCTTTAGTACTGTTACATTACCTGTTGCTGTTCCATCAACATCTAATATTCAGAGTGTTCCTGATAACATAAGATATTTTGTTTTTAAATCCATTAAGAAGGCTATGTCTGTTATTCCTCCTCCTAGTAAATGTAAAAAGTCTTTCTCCTGTTAAGTGTAGTCAGTCCACGGGTCATCCATTACTTATGGGATATTAACTCCTACCTAACAGGAAGTGCAAGAGGATCACCCAAGCAGAGCTGCTATATAGCTCCTCCCCTCTACGTCACACCCAGTCATTCTCTTGCACCTAACTAATAGATAGGATGTGTGAGAGGAGTGTGGTTATTAAATTTAGTTTTTTATTACTTCAATCAAAAGTTTGTTGTTTTAAACAGCACCGGAGTGTGTTGTTTCTTCTCAGGCAGTATTAGAAGAAGAATCTACCTGAGTTTGTGTATGATCTTAGCGGACGTAACTAAGATCCATTTGCTGTTCTCGGCCATTCTGAGGAGCGAGGTAACTTCAGAACAGGGGACAGCGGGCAGGGTTCACCTGCAAAGAGGTATGTTGCAGTATATTATTTTCTAAGGAATGGAATTGACTGAGAAAATACTGCTAATACCAATATAATGTAAGTACAGCCTTAAATGCAGTAGTAGCAACTGGTATCAGGCTGTTATGTATGTATGTTGGCACTAAAGTATTTCTGGGGAATGGCACTTCACTAAGAAAATACGATATACATATAACTTATAGCCTTTCTGCAGTGATAGCGACTAGCAACAGGCTTTTATTATTATTTCATATATTTAAAACGTTTACTGGCAGGTTAATCGTTTTTCTCTCTGAGGTACTTGGTGAAAATTTATGGGCATTATTTTCCACTTGGCTGTCATTTATTTTGAATAAAATCAGTTTACTGAGCTTCCCCACTGCTGTATTATGAGTGGGAGTTGCCTATTTTGGCGCTTTTACTACGCATTAAAAATTCAGTCACAGTCTTCCTTATTCTCCCTGCATGATCCAGGACGTCTCTACAGAGCTCAGGGGTCTCCAAAACTAGTTTGAGGGAGGTAATCACTCACAGCAGACCTGTGAGACTGTGCTTTGACTGTGATAAAAACGTATTTATTTGATTTGTCAATCGTTTTTTAGTATTAAGGGGTTATTAATCCATTTGCTGATGGGTGCTATCCTTTGCTAAATTAATGCATTTCATATGAAAAATTGATTGCTATAACTAAACCGGTTCATTGTTATATCAAAGTGACAGTTTTTTTGTGTGCTTCTTAAAGGCACAGTAACGTTTTTTATATTGCTTGTAAATTCATTTGAAAAGTATTTTCCAAGCTTGCTAGTCTAATTGCTAGTTTGTTTAAACATGTCTGACACAGAGGAATCTCTTTGTGCAATATGTTCAAAGGCCAAGGTGGAGCCCAATAGAAATTTATGTACTAATTGCATTGATGCTACTTTAAATAAAAGCCAATCTGTACAAGTTAAGCAAAATTCACCAGAGAACGAGGGGGAAGTTATGCCGACTAACTTGCCTCACGTGTCAGTACCTGCATCTCCCGCTCAGGAGGTGCGTGATATTGTAACGCCAAGTACATCAGGGCGGCCATTACAAATCACTTTACAAGACATGGCTAATGTTATGACTGAAGTTTTATCTAAATTGCCAGAACTTAGGGGTAAACGAGACCACTCTGGGGTGAGAACAGAGTGCGCTGATAATGCTAGGGCCATGTCTGATACTGCGTCACAAATTGCAGAACATGAAGACGGAGAGCTTCATTCTGTGGGTGACGGATCTGATCCAAATAAACTGGATTCAGACATTTCAAATTTTAAATTTAAGCTGGAAAACCTCCGTGTATTACTAGGGGAGGTGTTAGCGGCTCTGAATGATTGTAACACGGTTGCAATCCCAGAGAAAATATGTAGGTTGGATAAATATTTTGCGGTACCGACGTGTACTGACGTTTTTCCTATACCTAAGAGACTTACTGAAATTGTTACTAAGGAGTGGGATAGACCCGGTGTGCCTTTCTCACCCCCTCCTATATTCAGAAAAATGTTTCCAATAGACGCCACCACACGGGACTTATGGCAAACGGTCCCTAAGGTGGAGGGAGCAGTTTCTACTTTAGCTAAGCGTACCACTATCACGGTGGAGGATAGCTATGCCTTTTCAGATTCAATGGATAAAAAGTTAGAGGGTTACCTTAAGAAAATGTTTGTTCAACAAGGTTTTATATTGCAACCCCTTGCATGCATTGCGCCTGTCACGGCTGCGGCGGCATTTTGGTTTGAGTCTCTGGAAGAGACCCTTGAAACAGCTCCATTGGATGAGATTACACACAAGCTTAAAACCCTTAAGCTAGCTAATTCATTTATTTCTGATGCCGTAGTACACTTAACTAAACTTACGGCTAAGAATTCCGGATTCGCCATTCAGGCGCGCAGAGCGCTGTGGCTAAAATCCTGGTCAGCTGATGTGACTTCTAAATCTAAATTGCTTAACATACCTTTCAAGGGGCAGTCATTATTCGGGCCCGGTTTGAAAGAAATTATCGCTGACATTACGGGAGGTAAGGGCCATGCCCTGCCTCAAGACAGAGCCAAACCAAGGGCTAGACAGTCTAATTTTCGTGCCTTTCGTAATTTCAAGGCAGGAGCAGCATCAACTTCCTCGGCTCCAAAACAGGAAGGAACTGTTGCTCGCTACAGACAAGGCTGGAAACCTAACCAGACCTGGAACAAGGGCAAGCAGGCCAGAAAACCTGCTGCTGCCCCTAAGACAGCATGAAGTGAGGGCCCCCGATCCGGAAACGGATCTAGTGGGGGGCAGACTTTCTCTCTTCGCCCAGGCTTGGGCAAGAGATGTCCAGGATCCCTGGGCGTTGGAGATCATATCTCAGGGATATCTTCTGGACTTCAAAGCTTCTCCTCCACAAGGGAGATTTCATCTTTCTAGGTTGTCAACAAACCATATAAAGAAAGAGGCGTTTCTACGCTGTGTACAAGATCTTTTACTGATGGGAGTGATCCATCCGGTTCCGCGGTCGGAACACGGACAAGGGTTTTACTCAAATCTGTTTGTGGTTCCCAAGAAAGAAGGAACCTTCAGACCAATATTGGATTTAAAGATCCTAAACAAATTCCTAAGAGTTCCATCGTTCAAAATGGAAACTATTCGGACAATCTTACCCATGATCCAAAGGGGTCAGTACATGACCACAGTGGATTTAAAGGATGCCTACCTTCACATACCGATCCACAAGGATCATTACCGGTATCTAAGGTTTGCCTTCCTAGACAGGCATTACCAGTTTGTAGCTCTTCCCTTCGGGTTAGCTACGGCTCCAAGAATCTTTACAAAGGTTCTGGGTTCTCTTCTGGCGGTACTAAGACCGCGAGGAATATCGGTAGCTCCGTACCTAGACGACATTCTGATACAAGCGTCAAGTTTCCAAACTGCCAAGTCTCATACAGAGTTAGTACTGGCATTTCTAAGGTCACATGGGTGGAAAGTGAACGAAGAAAAGAGTTCTCTATTGCCACTCACAAGAGTTCCCTTCTTAGGGACTCTCATAGATTCTGTAGAAATGAAGATTTACCTGACAGAGGACAGGTTAACAAAACTTCTAAATGCTTGCCGGATCCTTCATTCCATTCCACACCCGTCAGTGGCTCAATGCATGGAGGTAATCGGCTTAATGGTAGCGGCAATGGACATAGTACCTTTTGCACGCCTGCATCTCAGACCGCTGCAATTGTGCATGCTAAGTCAGTGGAATGGGGATTACTCAGATTTGTCCCCTATGCTGAATCTGGATCAAGAGACCAGAGATTCTCTTCTATGGTGGCTTTCTCGGCCACATCTGTCCAGAGGGATGCCCTTCAGCAGGCCAGACTGGACAATTGTAACAACAGACGCCAGCCTACTAGGTTGGGGCGCTGTCTGGAATTCCCTGAAGGCTCAGGGATCTTGGACTCAGGAGGAGAGTCTCCTTCCAATAAACATTCTGGAATTGAGAGCAGTTATCAATGCACTTCTGACTTGGCCTCAGTTAGCAACTCTGAGGTTCATCAGGTTTCAGTCGGACAACATCACGACTGTGGCTTACATCAACCATCAGGGAGGGACAAGGACGTCCCTAGCGATGATGGAAGTTTCAAAGATAATTCGCTGGGCAGAGTCTCACTCTTGCCACCTGTCAGCGATCCACATCCCAGGCGTGGAGAACTGGGAGGTGGATTTCCTAAGTCGCCAGACTTTTCATCCGGGGGAGTGGGAACTTCATCCGGAGGTCTTTGCCCAAATACTTCGACGTTGGGGCAAACCAGATATGGATCTCATGGCGTCTCGCCAGAACGCCAAGCTTCCTTGTTACGGGTCCAGATCCAGGGACCCGGGAGCGGTCCTGATAGATGCTCTGACAGCACCTTGGACCTTCAAGATGGCTTATGTGTTTCCACCCTTCCCGATGCTTCCTCGATTGATTGCCAGGATCAAACAGGAGAAGGCATCAGTGATTCTAATAGCGCCTGCGTGGCCACGCAGGACCTGGTATGCAGATCTAGTGGACATGTCATCCTGTCCACCTTGGTCGCTTCCTCTGAGACAGGACCTTCTAATTCAGGGTCCTTTCAAACATCAAAATCTAATTTCTCTGAAGCTGACTGCATGGAGATTGAACGCTTGATTTTATCAAAGCGTGGATTTTCGGAGTCAGTAATTGATACCTTAATACAGGCTAGGAAACCTGTTACCAGGAAAATTTACCATAAGATATGGCGTAAATATTTACACTGGTGCGAATCCAAGAGTTACTCATGGAGTAAGGTTAGGATTCCTAGGATATTGTCTTTTCTACAAGAAGGTTTAGAAAAGGGTCTATCTGCAAGTTCTTTAAAGGGACAGATCTCAGCTCTGTCCATCCTTTTACACAAACGTCTGTCAGAAGTTCCAGACGTTCAGGCTTTTTGTCAGGCTTTGGCCTGGATTAAGCCTGTGTTTAAGACTGTTGCTCCACCGTGGAGCTTAAACTTAGTTCTTAACGTTTTACAGGGTGTTCCGTTTGAACCCCTTCATTCCATTGATATCAAGCTATTATCTTGGATAGTTCTGTTTTTAATGGCTATTTCCTCGGCTCGTAGAGTCTCTGAGTTATCGGCATTAGATTGTGATTCTCCTTATCTGATTTTTCATTCAGACAAGGTAGTTCTGCGTACTAAACCTGGGTTCTTACTTAAGGTAGTCACTAACAAGAATATCAATCAAGAGATTGTTGTTCCATCATTGTGCCCTAACCCTTCTTCCAAGAAGGAACGACTTCTGCACAATCTAGACGTAGTCCGTGCCCTGAAATTTTATTTACAGGCAACTAAAGATTTTCGCCAAACTTCTTCCCTGTTTGTCGTTTATTCTGGACAGAGGAGAGGTCAAAAAGCATCTGCTACCTCTCTCTTTGGCTTCATAGCATAATACGTTTAGCCTATGAGACTGCTGGACAGCAGCCTCCTGAAAGAATTACAGCTCATTCTACGAGAGCTGTGGCTTCCACGTGGGCCTTTAAGAATGAGGCCTCTGTTGAACAGATTTACAAGGCTGCAACTTGGTCTTCTCTTCATACTTTTTCCAAATTTTACAAATTTGACACTTTTGCTTCTTCTAAGGCTGTTTTTGGGAGAAAGGTTCTTCAGGCAGTGGTTCCTTCCGTGTAAAGATCCTGCCTGTCCCTCCCGTCATCCGTGTACTTTAGCTTTGGTATTGGTATCCCATAAGAAATGGATGACCCGTGGACTGACTACACTTAACAGGAGAAAACATAATTTATGCTTACCTGATAAATTCCTTTCTCCTGTAGTGTAGTCAGTCCACGGCCCGCCCTGTTTTTTATTGCAGGTCTAAATTTTAAATTATACTCCAGTCACCACTGCACCCTAGTTTCTCCTTTCTCGTTTGGTTTTCGGTCGAATGACTGGGTGTGACGTAGAGGGGAGGAGCTATATAGCAGCTCTGCTTGGGTGATCCTCTTGCACTTCCTGTTAGGGAGGAGTTAATATCCCATAAGTAATGGATGACCCGTGGACTGACTACACTACAGGATAAAGGAATTTATCAGGTAAGCATAAATTATGTTTTTAAAACTTCTCATTTTTCAGATGAATTTTTAAATGAACATCATCATTCTGATTCTGATAATGGTTCTTCTGGTTCAGAGGATTCTGTCTCAGAGGTTGATGCTGATAGATCTTCATATTTATTTAAAATGAAATTTATTCGTTCTTTACTTAAAGAAGTCCTAATTGCATAAGAAATTGAGGATTCTGGTCCTCTTGATACTAAATCTAAACGTTTAGATAAGGTTTTTAAATCTCCTGTAGTTATTCCAGAAGTTTTTCCTGTCCCTAGTGCTATTTCTGAAGTTATTTCCAGGGAATGGAATAATTTGGGTAATTCATTTTGGGACAAAATCCCTAAAGTTGATGGGGCTGTCTCTACTCTTGTTAAGCGTACTACTATTCCTACGGCAGATGGTACTTCCTTAAGGATCCTTTAGATAGGAAAATTGAATCCTTTCTAAGAAAAGCTTACTTGTGTTCAGGTAATCTTCTTAGACCTGCTATATCTTTAGCGGATGTTGCTGCAGCTTCATCTTTTGGTTAGAAGCTTTAGCGCAACAAGTAACAGATTATAATTCTCATAGCATTTTTATTCTTCAACATGCTAATAATTTTATTTGTAATGCCATCTTTGATATCATTAGAGTTGATGTCAGGTATATGTCTCTAGCTATTTTAGCTAGAAGAGCTTTATGGCTGTCTTTATTTTATCCCTCCCTCTCTAGTGACTCTTGCGTGGAAAGATCCACATCTTGGGTAGTCATTATCCCATACGTCACTAGCTCATGGACTCTTGCTAATTACATGAAAGAAAACATAATTTATGTAAGAACTTACCTGATAAATTAATTTCTTTCATATTAGCAAGAGTCCATGAGGCCCACCCTTTTTTGTGGTGGTTATGATTTTTTTGTATAAAGCACAATTATTCCAATTCCTTATTTTTTATGCTTTCGCACTTTTTTCTTATCACCCCACTTCTTGGCTATTCGTTAAACTGATTTGTGGGTGTGGTGAGGGGTGTATTTATAGGCATTTTGAGGTTTGGGAAACTTTGCCCCTCCTGGTAGGAATGTATATCCCATACGTCACTAGCTCATGGACTCTTGCTAATATGAAAGAAATGAATTTATCAGGTAAGTTCTTACATAAATTATGTTTTTTCATAGTGTCTTGGCACTATCTTGACGTCTGTTAGATTTTAGAAATATCTGATACTGGGGCTCTTTTCTTTGAAACAGCATTTTGGCTCCCTATCTCTAGACTCATGCTTTTTTTAATACTATATTTTTTTAATATCCTATCTTCGAAGTGGAGGGGGTTAAGTAATTATACGCAATGGAGGTTTTTGTTGCAATTTGTTAATAAATGTCTGTTTGCTCCTCTGCGGTTATAGCATATAATAGCACCATGACACACATGTTAGTGATAACTTCTATGTTCTAATAACTTTAATAGCTATTATTATGTGAAATACTCCATAGTACTTACAGGTGGATCTTTTGTATTGGTTTATTATTTAAAAAAAAAAAAAAAAATCTCAAATTTTATCTTCATTAAAAACGGGCTACACACAATCCTGTGTTAAAGATAATAAAGTTTTATTTAGAGTCCTTGTGTTCAATAGCTGCTGTCCTATGGGACATACTATGTACACCAGCTATTATTCTGTCCTTAGTCTGCACTTTTAGCTAAAAAGCACCATGTTAAGGGAACGAGCTATAACCTTTATTAAAATCTAGGCTACAAAAAATGTTACTACTTTCTAATAACACGGTGAGTCAACGGATCATCTCTAATTACTATTGGGAATATCACTCGTGGTCAGCAGGAGGAGGCAAAGAGCTGCAAAGCTCTTAAGTATCACCTCCCTCCCCTCCAACCCCAGTCATTCTCTTTGCCTACGTTAAGAGCAAGGAGGTGGTAAAGTGTAGGTGTCAAAGAAGAGTCTTCAATCAAGATTTTATTATTTTGAAGTAGAGCAAGTTTGCTCTGCTTCTTCCTGGGGTTTAGCCGTAGTCCATTTCAGTCTCTTCAGTAGAGCAGTGGTGGCTTTTAAGCAATTGGGAACTTGTGAGGTATAATCCTCACTGCGCCTCCCAAACAGTTGTTGCTGCCCTGTCTTGAAAGCCTGAGTAGGATTATTCAGTCTTTCTTTACTTTTCACAGGTCCATGGGAGGAGGTGTGCCTCTCAAACCAATTGAGCTGCCCTGCTGCCGGGCAGTGTTGAATTCAGGTAAGTGCCTAATTTTATTTTCTTGGTTCAGGAGAATATGGCACTTTTACAGTTAAATCTGTATGGGACTTTTATATGATCATTTATCTTAATGGGATTATGGCAGTTATGCAGGCACTGGGGGCTTGAGGAGCAGTAACATATTTTGCTGATATTGCTGCTGGTATGTGAGAGATAACTCGTTATATGAGGCTCAGCTCCGGGTTAACTCCGGACTTGGTGGTATGTGTTTTTGTATACTTTCTGTGACGGCTACAGGGAGGATAATGGCGACCGGGAGTTCAGTTAAGTTACGCCCACGATTAAGAGGGCAGGCTTTCTGTGGTGGCAAGATAGTGTTGCACACTTCCGGTTTCTCCTCCTGTGCGATCCGGTATAGATTTGTTGTGGCTCTGCTAGCAAGGATATTATCAGCTGGTAGCCTGTTTGAGCAGCTCTGGGTCCGGATCGTTGAAATCTCTTATTTACTTCTCCAGCAGGACAGGTAGGCACCTCAGGTTGTGAGTGAGCAGCTGCTCTGCGGTTGCATTTTTTGAATATAAACTTTCATCTTATTATTTAAAGAGACAGTAGCGTTTTTTTTATATTATAACTTTAAAATTAAATAAGGACATTTTTTATTTAATTTAGGGGTAAAGATGGATCAAGAATGGATCAGAATGTTCCCTCCCAGAAGTCTGAGGAGGAAGATACTTCGGTTGCATCTGAGGGTGAAATCTCAGACTCAGTGTAATTCCTTTTTCTGATGCTGAAGTTTTGTCTTTCAAGTTTAAGCTAGAACACCTCCGTTTGTTACTTAAAGGGACAGTCTAGGCCAACATAAACTTTCATGATTCAGATAGAGCATGTAATTTTAAACAATTTTCCAATTTACTTTTATCACCAATTTTGCTTTGTTCTCTTGGTATTCTTAGTTGAAAGCTTAACCTAGGAGGTTCATATGCTAATTTCTTAGACCTTGAAGCCCACCTCTTTTCAGAATGCATTTTAACAGTTTTTCACCACTAGAGGGTGTTAGTTCACGTATTTAATATAGATAACACTGCTCGTGCACGTGAAGTTATCTGGGAGCAGGCACTGATTGGCTAGACTGCAAGTCTGTCAAAAGAACTGAAAAAAGGGTCAGTTTGCAGAGGCTTAGATACAAGATAATCACGGAGGTTAAAAGTAAATTATTATAACTGTGTAGGTTATGCAAAACTGGGAAATGGGTAATAAAGGGATTATTTATCTTTTAAAACAATAAAAATTCTGGTGTAGACTGTCCCTTTAAGGAGATTTTGGCTACCTTGGACGACTCAGACATGACTGTCGTGGTCAATCCCAAGAAGTCTAGTAAGCTAAACAAATACTTTGATGTACCTTCCACGGTGGAGGTACATGCTCTATCGGAATCACAAAAGAAAAAATGTGAGTTCAGTGTCCCTTTAACCTTGTTCTTAAAGTTCTTCAGCAGGCTCCATTTGAGCCTATGCATTCCTTAGCTATTTAGATGTTATCTTGGAAAGTTTTTGTTTCTTGTTGCAATGTCTTCTGCTCATAGAGTCTCGGAACTCTCGGCATTGCAGTGTGAGTCCCCTTACCTTATCTTTCATTCGGATAAGGTAGTTCTGCGTACTAAGTTAGGTTTCCTCCCCAAAGTGGTTTCGGATAGGAACATTAATCAAGAAATCGTTGTTCCTTCTTTGTGTCCTAACCTTTCTTCTCATAAAGATCGTCTGCTGCACAATCTGGATGTGGTGCGTGCGTTGAAATATTATTTACAGGTGACTAAGGATTTTCTTTCTTTGTGGCTGAAGAGTATAATTATTTTGGCCTATGAAACTGTTGGACAACAGCCTCCTGAGAGAATCACGGCTCATTCCACAAGGGCTGTTTCTTTCATGTAATTAGCAAGAGTCCATGAGCTAGTGACGTATGGGATATACATTCCTACCAGGAGGGGCAAAGTTTCCCAAACCTCAAAATGCCTATAAATACACCCCTCACCACACCCACAAATCAGTTTTACAAACTTTGCCTCCTATGGAGGTGGTGAAGTAAGTTTGTGCTAGATTCTACGTTGATATGCGCTCCGCAACAGGTTGGAGCCTGGTTTTCCTCTCAGCGTGCAGTGAATGTCAGAGGGATGTGAGGAGAGTATTGCCTATTTGAATGCAATGATCTCCTTCTACGGGGTCTATTTCCTAGGTTCTCTGTTATCGGTCGTAGAGATTCATCTCTTACCTCCCTTTTCAGATCGATGATATACTCTTATATATATATACCATTACCTCTGCTGATTTTCGTTTCAGTACTGGTTTGGCTTTCTACAACATGTAGACGAGTGTCCTGGGGTAAGTAAGTCTTATTTTCTGTGACACTCTAAGCTATGGTTGGGCGCTTTTTTTATAATGTTCTAAATATATGTATTCAAACATTTATTTGCCTTGACTCAGGATGTTCAACATTCCTTATTTTCAGACAGTCAGTTTCATATTTGGGATGATGAATTTGAATCAATCATTTTTTCTTACCTTAAAAAATTTGACTTTTTCCCTGTGGGCTGTTAGGCTCGCGGGGGCTGAAAATTCTTCATTTTATTGCGTCATTCTTGGCGCAGACTTTTTTGGCGCAAAAAATCTTTTTCTGTTTCCGGCGTCATTCGTGTCGCCGGAAGTTGCGTCATTTTTTGACGTTCTTTTGCGCCAAAAATGTCGGCGTTCCGGATGTGGCATCATTTTTGGCGCCAAAAGCATTTAGGCGCCAAATAAATGTGGGCGTCTTATTTGGCGCTAAAAAAATATGGGCGTCGCTTTTTGTCTCCACATTATTTAAGTCTCATTTTTCTTTGCTTCTGGTTGCTAGAAGCTTGTTCCTTGCCATTTTTTCCCATTCCTGAAACTGTCATTTAAGGAATTTGATCAATTTTGTTTTACATGTTGTTTTTTCTCTTACATATTGCAAGATGTCTCACGTTGCATCTGAGTCAGAAGATACTTCAGGAAAATCGCTGTCTGGTGCTGGAACTACCAAAGCTAAGTGTATCTGCTGTAAACTTTTGGTAGCTGTTCCTCCAGCTGTTGTTTGTATTAATTGTCATGACAAACTTGTTAATGCAGATAATATTTCCTTTAGTAATGTACCATTACCTGTTGCAGTTCCATCAACATGTTCAGAATGTTCCTGATAACATAAGAGATTTTGTTTCTGAATCCATCAAGAAGGCTATGTCTGTTATTCCTCCTTCTAGTAAACATAAAAAATCTTTTAAAACTTCTCTTTATCCAGATGAATTTTTAAATGAACATCATTCTGATTCTAATGACTCTTCTGGTTCAGAGGATTCTGTCTCGGAGGTTGATGCTGATAAATCTTCATATTTATTTAAAATGGAAATTATTCGTTCTTTACTTAAAGAAGGACTAATTTCTTTAGAAATTGAGGATTCTGGTCCTCTTGATACTAAATCTAAACGTTTAGATAAGGTCTTTAAATCTCCTGTGGTTATTCCAGAAGTTTTTCCTGTTCCTGGTGCTATTTCTGAAGTAATTTCCAGAGAATGGAATAATTTGGGTAATTAATTTACTCCTTCTAAACGTTTTAAGCAATTATATCCTGTGCCGTCTGACAGATTAGAATTTTGGGACAAAATCCCTAAAGTTGATGGGGCTATTTCTACCCTTGCTAAACGTACTACTATTCCTACGTCAGATGGTACTTCGTTTAAAGATCCTTTAGATAGGAAAATTGAATCCTTTCTAAGAAAAGCTTATCTGTGTTCAGGTAATCTTCTTAGACCTGCTATATCATTGGCTGATGTTGCTGCAGCTTCAACTTTTTGGTTGGAAACTTTAGCGCAACAAGTAACAGATCATGATTCTCATAATATTATTATTCTTCTTCAACATGCTAATAATTTTATCTGTGATGCCATTTTTGATATTATCAGAGTTGATGTCAGGTTTATGTCTCTAGCTATTTTAGCTAGAAGAGCTTTATGGCTTAAAACTTGGAATGCTGATATGTCTTTTAAATCGACTCTACTTTCCATTTCTTTCCAGGGTAACAAATTATTTGGTTCTCAGTTGGATTCTATTATCTCAACTGTTACTGGTGGGAAAGGAACTTTTTTACCACAGGATAAAAAAATCTAAGGGTAAAAACGGCTAATAATCGTTTTCGTTCCTTTCGTTTCAACAAAGAACAAAAACCTGATCCTTCATCCTCAGGAGCAGTTTCAGTTTGGAAACCATCTCCAGTCTGGAATAAATCCAAGCCTTCTAGAAAAGCAAAGCCAGCTTCTAAGTCCACATGAAGGTGCGGCCCTCATTCCAGCTCAGCTGGTAGGGGGCAGGTTACGTTTTTTCAAAGAAATTTGGATCAATTCTGTTCACAATCTTTGGATTCAGAACATTGTTTCAGAAGGGTACAGAATTGGTTTCAAGATAAGACCTCCTGCAAAGAGATTTTTTCTTTCCAGTGTCCCAGTAAATCCAGTGAAAGCTCAAGCATTTCTGAAATGTGTTTCAGATCTAGAGTTAGCTGGAGTAATTATGCCAGTTCCAGTTCTGGAACAGGGGCTGGGGTTTTATTCGAATCTCTTCATTGTACCAAAGAAGGAGAATTCCTTCAGACCAGTTCTGGATCTAAAAATATTGAATCGTTATGTAAGGATACCAACGTTCAAAATGGTAACTGTAAGGACTATCTTGCCTTTTGTTCAGCAAGGGCATTATATGTCCACAATAGATTTACAGGATGCATATCTGCATATTCCGATTCATCCAGATCATTATCAGTTCCTGAGATTCTCTTTTCTAGACAAGCATTACCAGTTTGTGGCTCTGCCGTTTGGCCTAGCTACAGCTCCAAGAATTTTTACAAAGGTTCTCGGTGCCCTTCTGTCTGTAATCAGAGAACAGGGTATTGTGGTATTTCCTTATTTGGACGATATCTTGGTACTTGCTCAGTCTTTACATTTAGCAGAATCTCATACGAATCGACTTGTGTTGTTTCTTCAAGATCATGGTTGGAGGATCAATTCACTAAAAAGTTCATTGATTCCTCAGACAAGGGTAACCTTTCTGGGTTTCCAGATAGATTCAGTGTCCATGACTCTGTCTTTGACAGACAAGAGACGTCTAAAATTGATTTCAGCTTGTCGAAACCTTCAGTCACAATCATTCCCTTCGGTAGCCTTATGCATGGAAATTCTAGGTCTTATGACTGCTGCATCGGACGCGATCCCCTTTGCTTGTTTTCATATGCGACCTCTTCAGCTCTGTATGCTGAACCAATGGTGCAGGGATTACACAAAGATATCTCAATTAATATCTTTAAAACCGATTGTACGACACTCTCTAACGTGGTGGACAGATCACCATCGTTTAATTCAGGGAGCTTCTTTTGTTCTTCCGACCTGGACTGTAATTTCAACAGATGCAAGTCTTACAGGTTGGGGAGCTGTGTGGGGATCTCTGACGGCACAAGGAGTTTGGGAATCTCAGGAGGTGAGATTACCGATCAATATTTTGGAACTCCGTGCAATTTTCAGAGCTCTTCAGTCTTGGCCTCTTCTGAAGAGAGAATCGTTCATTTGTTTTCAGACAGACAATGTCACAACTGTGGCATACATCAATCATCAAGGAGGGACTCACAGTCCTCTGGCTATGAAAGAAGTATCTCGAATTCTGGTTTGGGCGGAATCCAGCTCCTGTCTAATCTCTGCGGTTCATATCCCAGGTATAGACAATTGTTAAGCGGATTATCTCAGTCGCCAAACGTTGCATCCGGGCGAATGGTCTCTTCACCCAGAGGTATTTCTTCAGATTGTTCAAATGTGGGAGCTTCCAGAAATATATCTGATGGCGTCTCATCTAAACAAGAAACTTCCCAGGTATCTGTCCAGATCCCGGGATCCTCAGGCGGAAGCAGTGGATGCATTATCACTTCCTTGGAAGTATCATCCTGCCTATATCTTTCCGCCTCTAGTTCTTCTTCCAAGAGTAATCTCCAAGATTCTGAAGGAATGCTCGTTTGTTCTGCTGGTAGCTCCGGCATGGCCTCACAGGTTTTGGTATGCGGATCTTGTCCGGATGGCCTCTTGCCATCCGTGGACTCTTCCGCTAAGACCAGACCTTCTGTCGCAAGGTCCTTTTTTCCATCAGGATCTAAAATCCTTAAATTTAAAGGTATGGAGATTGAACGCTTGATTCTTGGTCAAAGAGGTTTCTCTGACTCTGTGATTAATACTATGTTACAGGCTCGTAAATCTGTATCTAGAGAGATATATTATAGAGTCTGGAAGACTTATATTTCTTGGTGTCTTTCTCATCATTTTTCTTGGCATTCTTTTAGAATTCCGAGAATTTTACAGTTTCTTCAGGATGGTTTAGATAAAGGTTTATCCGCAAGTTCTTTGAAAGGACAAATCTCTGCTCTTTCTGTTCTTTTTCACAGAAAGATTGCTAATCTTCCTGATATTCATTGTTTTGTACAAGCTTTGGTTCGTATAAAACCTGTCATTAAGTCAATTTCTCCTCCTTGGAGTTTGAATTTGGTTCTGGGGGCTCTTCAAGCTCCTCCTTTTGAACCCATGCATTCATTGGACATTAAATTACTTTCTTGGAAAGTTTTTGTTCCTTTTGGCGATCTCTTCTGCCAGAAGAGTTTCTGAATTATCCGCTCTTTCTTGTGAGTCTCCTTTTCTGATTTTTCATCAGGATAAGGCGGTGTTGCGAACTTCTTTTGAATTTTTACCTAAGGTTGTGAATTACAACAACATTAGTAGAGAAATTGTGGTTCCTTCATTATGTCCTAATCCTAAGAATTCTAAGGAGAAATCGTTGCATTCTTTGGATGTTGTTAGAGCTTTGAAATATTATGTTGAAGCTACTAAGTCTTTCCGAAAGACTTCTAGTCTATTTGTTATCTTTTCCGGTTCTAGAAAAGGCCATAAAGCTTCTGCCATTTCTTTGGCATCTTGGTTGAAATCTTTAATTCATCATGCCTATGTCGAGTCGGGTAAAACTCCGCCTCAAAGGATTACAGCTCATTCTACTAGGTCAGTTTCTACTTCCTGGGCGTTTAGGAATGAAGCTTCGGTTGATTAGATTTGCAAAGCAGCAACTTGGTCCTCTTTGCATACTTTTACTAAATTCTACCATTTTGATGTATTTTCTTCTTCTGAAGCAGTTTTTGGTAGAAAAGTACTTCAGGCAGCGGTTTCAGTTTGAATCTTCTGTTTATGTTTTTCATTAAACTTTATTTTGGGTGTGGATTATTTTCAGCAGGAATTGGCTGTCTTTATTTTATCCCTCCCTCTCTAGTGACTCTTGCGTGGAAAGATCCACATCTTGGATAGTCATTATCCCATACGTCACTAGCTCATGGACTCTTGCTAATTACATGAAAGAAAACATAATTTATGTAAGAACTTACCTGATAAATTCATTTCTTTCATATTAGCAAGAGTCCATGAGGCCCACCCTTTTTTGTGGTGGTTATGATTTTTTTGTATAAAGCATAATTATTCCAATTCCTTATTTTATATGCTTTCGCACTTTTTTCTTATCACCCCTCTTCTTGGCTATTCGTTAAACTGAATTGTGGGTGTGGTGAGGGGTGTATTTATAGGCATTTTAAGGTTTGGGAAACTTTGCCCCTCCTGGTAGGAATGTATATCCCATACGTCACTAGCTCATGGACTCTTGCTAATATGAAAGAAATGAATTTATCAGGTAAGTTCTTACATAAATTATGTTTTTGGGTGTGGATTATTTTCAGCAGGAATTGGCTGTCTTTATTTTATCCCTCCCTCTCTAGTGACTCTTGCGTGGAAAGATCCACATCTTGGGTAGTCATTATCCCATACGTCACTAGCTCATGGACTCTTGCTAATTACATGAAAGAAAACATAATTTATGTAAGAACTTACCTGATAAATTCATTTCTTTCATATTAGCAAGAGTCCATGAGGCCCACCCTTTTTTGTGGTGGTTATGATTTTTTTGTATAAAGCACAATTATTCCAATTCCTTATTTTTTATGCTTTCGCACTTTTTTCTTATCACCCCACTTCTTGGCTATTCGTTAAACTGATTTGTGGGTGTGGTGAGGGGTGTATTTATAGGCATTTTGAGGTTTGGGAAACTTTGCCCCTCCTGGTAGGAATGTATATCCCATACGTCACTAGCTCATGGACTCTTGCTAATATGAAAGAAATGAATTTATCAGGTAAGTTCTTACATAATTTATGTTTTCCTCTTCCTGGGCATTCAAAAATGAAGCTTCTGTGGAACAAATTTGCAAGGCTGCAACTTGGTCCTCTCTACACACTTTTTTGAAATTCTATAAATTTGATACTTTTGCCTTGGCTGAGGCTTCTTTTGGGAGAAAGGTTCTTCAAGCAGTGGTGCCTTCCGTTTAGGTTCCTGTCTTGTCCCTCCCTTATCATCTGTGTCCTCTAGCTTGGGTATTGATTTTCAATAGTAATTAGAGATGATCCGTGGACTCACCGTGTCATTAGAAAGAAAACAAAATGTATGCTTACCTGATACATTTATTTATTTCTTGACACAGTGAGTCCACGGCCCGCCCTGTTTATTTAGACAATTTTTTGTGTTATAAACCTCAGGCACCTCTGCACCTTGTTTTACTTCCTTTCTCTCTTTTTCCTTCGGTCGAATGACTGGGGTTGGAGGGAAGGGAGGTGATACTTAACAGCTTTGCTGTGGTGCACTTTGCCTCCTCCTGCTGGCCAGGAGTGATATTCCCAATAGTAATTAGGGATGATCCGTGGACTCACCGTGTCAAGAAAGAAATACATTTATCAGGTAAGCATAAATTTCGTTATTTACTGGATTCAGAATCATATGTTCATTTGAGTTGGTTTATGCAAAAATGTTAGCATCGTTACAAGCTAAATTTGTATATATATGTGTATATATATATATATATATATATATATATATATATATATATATTGCTTTCTGCTTATAGATTTGTTGTTCTGGGTTTTTTTTTTCTGGGTTTTTTTCTCTCTTCACAATATAGGAAAAGCTAACAACCTGGGGACTCCTTGCATTTTACTTTAAGCAGATCCTAGTGCAAAGTGCTAAATGTAAAAATTGTTTTTTTATAAGATGCAAACAGGTATAATATGTATACTCATGGGACCTTGTTTAATAGTGTTTGGTATTGATTATGTAGCTACATGATTGCAGTTTTAGAAATTGCTTTATTTCCCTTTTGAAGTGTACATGACCATCTTTAATATTGACAGTCTTTTGTATGTACCTGTTTTGCACTTAATGTTATGAAGTGTACTCCTGTGCTTCTCAAAAACAAAATAACAAAATATGCTGAAACCAACCAGTAGTAATGATTGCAAGTTTACATTATTTGTAGCACAAGTAACAGCAGACTCACAAATTGTTTAATCTCTATATCCATATTAGACCAGTGTTGTTGTGCAGCACTTGGATGGCCACATAATTTGCAGCTGGTAGATGCCCAACTAGAGTTTTATGTAATTTCTGTTGGCTTTTAATAGGTGTTTGGGCTATGATATGGTCAGAGGGAAGAGAGCATCGGCCTTCATATTCTTTGGTTGATGAGTGTATGAGAGTAAAACAATGATACAGGAAAAGAATAAAAGCCCAGCATTAAGCATTGTTTCAAAAAAAAAAAAAAAAGACCAGTGAGTGCTGGCTTTTGTTGTTTTATATATTTGTGCATATATATAAATATATATACAGGTATACCTCGCTTAACAGCGCTTCGCTAATACAGCGCTTTGTGGAGCTAAAGTTCAACCTCCAAGAATTTTGAAACAGTGCTGTAATCATCGTGAGATTGTGAGAAAAGTGACTGGCACCATTTTGTTATGCTTAGTTAACTCTGTTTACAGCATTACAGTGCAATCTGTGTCTCAGTGCTATAGTCTGGCAAATTGTACTACAGTAATTGTTACTATTTTACAGGTACAGTTACGTTACGTTGTGCGTCATACTTGGCGCCAAATTTTTTTAATTATTTCAATACCCCATTGATGTTTGCCTCTTGCTTTTTTCTCTATCAGAGGCCTATGCTTTTACATTTTTTCCCATTCCTGAAACTGTCATATAAGGAAATAGATAATTTTGCTTTATATGTTGTTTTTTCTCTTACATTGAGCAAGATGTCCCAATCTGATCCTGCCTCAGAAGTTTCTGCTGGAACATTGCTGCCTGACATCGGTTCTACCAAAACTAAGTGTATTTGTTGTAAAAGTGTAGAAATTATTCCACCAAATGTCATTTGTAATAGTTGTCATGATAAACTTTTACATGCAGATAGTGTTTCCATCAGTAATAGTACATTCCTTCAACTTCTAATGTACATGATATACCTGTAAATTTTAAAGAATTTTATTTGTGATGCCATTTTTTATATTATCATAATTGATGTTAGATCCATGTCTTTAGCTGAATTAGCTAGAAGAGCTTTAAATCTTGGAATGCTGATATGACATCTAAAACTAGATTACTATCTCTTTCTTTCCAAGGTAATAATTTATTTGGTTCTCAGTTGGATTCTATTATTTCAACTATCACTGGAGGAAAAGGAGTTTTTTGCCTCAGGATAAAAAAACCTAAGGGTAAATCTAAGGCTTCTAACCGTTTTCGTTCCTTTCGTCAGAATAAGGAACAAAAACTCAATACTCTGCTTCCAGTTGGAAGTCTTCCTCAAATTGGAATGAATCCAAGCCATTTAGGAAACCAAAGTCTGCCCCTAAGTCTGCATGTATAAAGCATAATTATTCCAATTCCTTATTTTATATGCTTTCGCACTTTTTTCTTATCACCCCTCTTCTTGGCTATTCGTTAAACTGAATTGTGGGTGTGGTGAGGGGTGTATTTATAGGCATTTTAAGGTTTGGGAAACTTTGCCCCTCCTGGTAGGAATGTATATCCCATACGTCACTAGCTCATGGACTCTTGCTAATATGAAAGAAATGAATTTATCAGGTAAGTTCTTACATAAATTATGTTTTTGGGTGTGGATTATTTTCAGCAGGAATTGGCTGTCTTTATTTTATCCCTCCCTCTCTAGTGACTCTTGCGTGGAAAGATCCACATCTTGGGTAGTCATTATCCCATACGTCACTAGCTCATGGACTCTTGCTAATTACATGAAAGAAAACATAATTTATGTAAGAACTTACCTGATAAATTCATTTCTTTCATATTAGCAAGAGTCCATGAGGCCCACCCTTTTTTGTGGTGGTTATGATTTTTTTGTATAAAGCACAATTATTCCAATTCCTTATTTTTTATGCTTTCGCACTTTTTTCTTATCACCCCACTTCTTGGCTATTCGTTAAACTGATTTGTGGGTGTGGTGAGGGGTGTATTTATAGGCATTTTGAGGTTTGGGAAACTTTGCCCCTCCTGGTAGGAATGTATATCCCATACGTCACTAGCTCATGGACTCTTGCTAATATGAAAGAAATGAATTTATCAGGTAAGTTCTTACATAAATTATGTTTTCCTCTTCCTGGGCATTCAAAAATGAAGCTTCTGTGGAACAAATTTGCAAGGCTGCAACTTGGTCCTCTCTACACACTTTTTTGAAATTCTATAAATTTGATACTTTTGCCTTGGCTGAGGCTTCTTTTGGGAGAAAGGTTCTTCAAGCAGTGGTGCCTTCCGTTTAGGTTCCTGTCTTGTCCCTCCCTTATCATCTGTGTCCTCTAGCTTGGGTATTGATTTTCAATAGTAATTAGAGATGATCCGTGGACTCACCGTGTCATTAGAAAGAAAACAAAATGTATGCTTACCTGATACATTTATTTATTTCTTGACACAGTGAGTCCACGGCCCGCCCTGTTTATTTAGACAATTTTTTGTGTTATAAACCTCAGGCACCTCTGCACCTTGTTTTACTTCCTTTCTCTCTTTTTCCTTCGGTCGAATGACTGGGGCTGGAGGGAAGGGAGGTGATACTTAACAGCTTTGCTGTGGTGCACTTTGCCTCCTCCTGCTGGCCAGGAGTGATATTCCCAATAGTAATTAGGGATGATCCGTGGACTCACCGTGTCAAGAAAGAAATACATTTATCAGGTAAGCATAAATTTCGTTATTTACTGGATTCAGAATCATATGTTCATTTGAGTTGGTTTATGCAAAAATGTTAGCATCGTTACAAGCTAAATTTGTATATATATGTGTATATATATATATATATATATATATATATATATATATATATATATATATATATATATATATATATATATTGCTTTCTGCTTATAGATTTGTTGTTCTGGGTTTTTTTTTTCTGGGTTTTTTTCTCTCTTCACAATATAGGAAAAGCTAACAACCTGGGGACTCCTTGCATTTTACTTTAAGCAGATCCTAGTGCAAAGTGCTAAATGTAAAAATTGTTTTTTTATAAAATGCAAACAGGTATAATATGTATACTCATGGGACCTTGTTTAATAGTGTTTGGTATTGATTATGTAGCTACATGATTGCAGTTTTAGAAATTGCTTTATTTCCCTTTTGAAGTGTACATGACCATCTTTACTATTGACAGTCTTTTGTATGTACCTGTTTTGCACTTAATGTTATGAAGTGTACTCCTGTGCTTCTCAAAAACAAAATAACAAAATATGCTGAAACCAACCAGTAGTAATGATTGCAAGTTTACATTATTTGTAGCACAAGTAACAGCAGACTCACAAATTGTTTAATCTCTATATCCATATTAGACCAGTGTTGTTGTGCAGCACTTGGATGGCCACATAATTTGCAGCTGGTAGATGCCCAACTAGAGTTTTATGTAATTTCTGTTGGCTTTTAATAGGTGTTTGGGCTATGATATGGTCAGAGGGAAGAGAGCATCGGCCTTCATATTCTTTGGTTGATGAGTGTATGAGAGTAAAACAATGATACAGGAAAAGAATAAAAGCCCAGCATTAAGCATTGTTTAAAAAAAAAAAAAAAAGACCAGTGAGTGCTGGCTTTTGTTGTTTTATATATTTGTGCATATATATAAATATATATACAGGTATACCTCGCTTAACAGCGCTTCGCTAATACAGCGCTTTGTGGAGCTAAAGTTCAACCTCCAAGAATTTTGAAACAGTGCTGTAATCATCGTGAGATTGTGAGAAAAGTGACTGGCACCATTTTGTTATGCTTAGTTAACTCTGTTTACAGCATTACAGTGCAATCTGTGTCTCAGTGCTATAGTCTGGCAAATTGTACTACAGTAATTGTTACTATTTTACAGGTACAGTTACGTTACGTTGTGCGTCATACTTGGCGCCAAATTTTTTTAATTATTTCAATACCCCATTGATGTTTGCCTCTTGCTTTTTTCTCTATCAGAGGCCTATGCTTTTACATTTTTTCCCATTCCTGAAACTGTCATATAAGGAAATAGATAATTTTGCTTTATATGTTGTTTTTTCTCTTACATTGAGCAAGATGTCCCAATCTGATCCTGCCTCAGAAGTTTCTGCTGGAACATTGCTGCCTGACATCGGTTCTACCAAAACTAAGTGTATTTGTTGTAAAAGTGTAGAAATTATTCCACCAAATGTCATTTGTAATAGTTGTCATGATAAACTTTTACATGCAGATAGTGTTTCCATCAGTAATAGTACATTCCTTCAACTTCTAATGTACATGATATACCTGTAAATTTTAAAGAATTTTATTTGTGATGCCATTTTTTATATTATCATAATTGATGTTAGATCCATGTCTTTAGCTGAATTAGCTAGAAGAGCTTTGTGGCTTAAATCTTGGAATGCTGATATGACATCTAAAACTAGATTACTATCTCTTTCTTTCCAAGGTAATAATTTATTTGGTTCTCAGTTGGATTCTATTATTTCAACTATCACTGGAGGAAAAGGAGTTTTTTGCCTCAGGATAAAAAAACCTAAGGGTAAATCTAAGGCTTCTAACCGTTTTCGTTCCTTTCGTCAGAATAAGGAACAAAAACTCAATACTCTGCTTCCAGTTGGAAGTCTTCCTCAAATTGGAATGAATCCAAGCCATTTAGGAAACCAAAGTCTGCCCCTAAGTCTGCATGAAGGTGCGGCCCTCATTCCAGCTCAGCTGGTAGGGGGCAGATTAAGGTTTTTCAAGGATTTTTGGATAAAATCTGTCCAAAATCATTGGATTCAGAGCATTGTCTCTCAAGGGTATCGAATAGGATTCAAAGTAAGACCTCCTGTGAGAAGATTTTTTCTCTCGCGCATCCCTGTAAATCCAGTAAAAGCTCAGGCTTTTCTGAAGTGTGTTTCAGACCTGGAGTCTTCAGGGGTAATCATGCCAGTTCCTCCTCAGGGACAAGGTTTGGGGTTTTATTCAAACCTATTCATTGTACCAAAGAAAGAAAATTTGTTCAGACGGGTTCTGGATCTGAAAATTTTGAATGGTGACTATAAGGACTATTCTGCTTTTTGTTCAGCAAAGACATTATATGTCCACAATAGACTTGCAGGATGCATACCTTCATATTCCGATTCATCCAGAACACTATCAGTTTCTGAGATTCTCTTTTCTAGACAAGCATTACCAATTTGTTGCTCTTCCGTTTGGCCTAGCAACAGCTCCAAGAATCTATTCAAAGGTTCTGTGTGTCCTACTATCTGTAATCAGAGAACAGGGTATTGCAGTGTTTCCTTATTTGCACGATATCTTGGTACTAGCTCAGTCTTTACATACTGCAGAATCTCACACGAATCAACTAGTGTTGTTTCTTCAGAAACATGGTTGGAGGATCAATTTACCAAAAAGTTTCTTGTTTCTTCAGACAAGGGTCACCTTTTTAGGTTTCCAAATAGATTCAGTGTCCATGACTCTGTCTCTAACAGACAAGAGACGTTTAAAATTGGTCGCAGCATGCCGGCACCTTCAGTCTCAGTCATTCCCTTCAGTGGCTATGTGCATGGAAGTTTTAGGTTTCATGACTGCAGCATCGGACACGATCCCCTTTTCTCGTTTTCACATGAGACCTCTACAGCTTTGCATGCTGAATCAATGGTGCAGGCATTATACAAAGATATCACAATTAATATCCTTGAATCCCAATGTACGACACTCTCTGACATGGTGGATAGATCACCATCGTTTGGTTATAGGGGCCTCTTTTGTTCGGCCAACCTGGACTGTGATCTCAACAGATGCGAGTCTTTCAGGTTGGGGAGCTGTTTGGGGATCTCTGACAGCACAAGGCGTTTGGAAATCTCAAGAGGCGAGATTACCAATAAATATTTTAGAACTCTGTGCAATTCTCAGGGCTCTTCAGTTTTGGCCTCTGCTAAAGAGAGAACCGTTTATTTATTTTCAGACAGACAATATAACAACTGTGGCTTATGTCAATCATCAGGGTGGGACTCACAGTCCCCAAACTATGAAAGAAGTATCTCGGATACTTGCTTGGGCGGAATCCAGCTCCTGTCTAATCTCTGCGGTGCATATCCCAGGTGTAGACAATTGGGAGGCGGATTATCTTAGCTGCCAGACTTTACATCCAGGGGAGTGGTCTCTCCATCCAGATGTGTTTTCTCAGATTGTTCAGATGTGGGGTCTTCCAGAGATAGATCTCATGGCCTCTCATCTAAACAAGAAACTTCCCAGATACCTGTCCAGGTCCAGGGATGTTCAGGCGGAAGCAGTGGATGCACTGACACTTCCTTGGTGTTATCATCCTGCTTACATCTTCCCGCCTCTAGTTCTCCTTCCAAGAGTGATCTCCAAAATCATCATGGAACAGTCTTTTGTGTTGCTGGTGGCTCCAGCATGGCCACACAGGTTTTGGTATGCGGATCTGGTTCGGATGTCCAGTTGCCCGCCTTGGCCACTTCTGTTACGGCCGGACCTACTATCTCAAGGTCCGTTTTTCCATCAGGATCTCAAATCATTAAATTTGAAGGTATGGAAATTGAACGCTTAGTTCTAAGTCATAGAGGTTTCTCTGACTCAGTGATTAATACTATGTTACAAGCTCGTAAATCTGTCTCTAAAAAGATTTATTATAGAGTTTGGAAGACTTACATTTCATGGTGTTCTTCTCATAAATTCTCCTGGCATTCTTTTAGAATTCCTAGAATTTTACAGTTCCTTCAGGATGGTTTGGATAAGGGTTTGTCTGCAAGTTCCTTGAAAGGACAAATCTCCGCTCTTTGTTTTATTTCACAGAAAGATTGCTATACTTCCTGATATTCACTGTTTTGTACAGGCTTTAGTTCGTATTAAGCCTGTCATTAAATCAATTTCTCCTCCTTGGAGTCTTAATTTGGTTCTGAAGGCTTTACAGGCTCCTCCATTTGAGCCTATGCATTCTTTGGACATTAAACTACTTTCTTGGAAAGTGTTGTTCTTTTTGGCTATCTCTTCTGCTAGAGGAGTTTCTGAGCTATCTGCTCTTTCTTGTTACTCTCCTTTTCTGATTATTCATCAGGATAAGGCAGTTTTGCAGAATTCTTTTCAATTTTTGCATAAGGTTGTGAATTCTAACAACATTAGTAGAGAAATTGTTGTCCCTTCCTTATGTCCTAATCCTAAGAATTCTTTGGAGAGATCCTTACATTCTTTGGATGTGGTAAGAGCTTTGAAATATTATGTGGAAGCTACTAAAGATTTCAGGAAGACTTCCAGTCTATTTGTTTTATTTTCTGGTCCTAGGAAAGGTCAGAAGGCTTCTGCTATTTCCTTGGCTTCTTGGTTGAAACTTTTGATTCTTCAAGCTTATTTTGAGTCGGGTCAGGCCCCGCCTCAGAGAATTACAGCTCATTCTACTAGATCAGTCTCCACTTCGTGGGCTTTTAAGAATAAAACTTCAGTTGATCAGATTTGCAAAGCGGCGACTTGGTCCTCTTTGCATACATTTACTAAATTCTACCGTTTTGATGTATTTGCTTCTACGGAAGCAGTTTTTGGTAGAAAAGTTCTTCAGGCAGCTGTTTCAGTTTGATTCTTCTGCTTTTGATTTAAGTTTTTTTCTTTCAAAGATGAAATAAACTTATTTTTGTTTTGGGTTGTAGATTAATTTTTTCAGCGGAATGTGGCTGTTTTTATTTTTATTCCCTCCCTCTCTAGTGACTCTTGAGTGGAAGACTCCACATCTTGGGTCTTGATATCCCATATGTCACTAGCTCATGGACTCTTGCCAATTACATGAAAGAAAACATAATTTATGTAAGAATTAACCTGATAAATTCATTTCTTTCATATTGGCAAGAGTTCATGAGGCCCACCCTTTTTATGGTGTTTATGATTTTTTTGTATAAAGCACAATTATTTCCAAATTTCCTTTGTTGATGCTTTCTACGCCTTTCTTTATCACCCCACTGCTTGGCTATTCGTTAAACTGAATTATGGGTGTGGTGAGGGGTGTATTTATAGGCATTTTGAGGTTTGGGAAACTTTGCCCCTCCTGTTAGGATTGTATATCCCATATTTCACTAGCTCATGGACTCTTGCCAATATGAAAGAAATTAATTTATCAGGTAAGTTCTTACATAATTTGTTTTTTTATTGATATTGTCAATGTGATTTACATATTTGATTAAATGTATGACATTTACTAAGTGTGTCTATTTCTCTTGTTAAGTGTATCCAGTCCACGGATCATCCATTACTTGTGGGATATTCTCCTTCCCAACAGGAAGTTGCAAGAGGATCACCCACAGCAGAGCTGCTATATAGCTCCTCCCCTCACTGCCATATCCAGTCATTCTCTTGCAACTCTCAACTAAGATGGAGGTCGTAAGATTACTGTGGTGTTTTATACTTAGTTGATTTCTTCAATGAAAAGTTTATTTTTAAATGGTACCGGAGTGTACTGTTTATCTCAGACAGTATTTAGAAGAAGAATCTGCCTGCATTTTCTATGATCTTAGCAGAAGTAACTAAGATCCTTTGCTGTTCTCTCACATATTCTGAGGAGTGAGGTAACTTCAGAGGGGGAATAGCGTGCAGTTTTTCCTGCAATAAGGTATGTGCAGTTAAAATATTTTTCTAGGGATGGAATTTGCTAGAAAATGCTGCTGATACCGAAGTAATGTAAGTAAAGCCTTAAATGCAGTGATAGCGACTGGTATCGGGCTTATTAATAGAGATACATACTCTTATAAAAGTGTATTTTAAAACGTTTGCTGGCATGTTTAATCGTTTTTTACATATGTTTGGTGATAAAACTTATTGGGGCCTAGTTTTTTCCACATGGCTGGCTTGAATTTTGCCTAGAAACAGTTCCCTGAGGCTTCCCACTGTTGTAATATGAGTGGGAGGGGCCTATTTTGGCGTTTTTTTGCACAGCAAAAATTACAGACACAGACATCCAGCTTCTTCCTGCATAATCCAGGACTTCTCTGAAGGGCTCAAAAGGCTTCAAAAGTCGTATTGAGGGAGGTAAAAAGCCACAGTAGAGCTGTGGCAGTTGTTGTGACTGTTTAAAAAATGTTTTTGTCATTTGTTATTCCGTTTTTGGTATTAAGGGGTTAATCATCCATTTGCAAGTGGGTGCAATGCTCTGCTAACTTATTACATACACTGTAAAAATTTTGTTAGTGTAACTGCATTTTTCACTGTTATTTCAAAATTTGGGAAAATTTGTGTTTCTTAAAGGCGCAGTAACATTTTTTATATTGCTTGTAAACTTGTTTTAAAGTGTTTTCCAAGCTTGCTAGTCTCATTGCTAGTCTGTTTAAACATGTCTGACACAGAGGAACCTACTTGTTCATTATGTTTGAAAGCCATGGTAGAGCCCCATAGGAGAATGTGTACTAAATGTATTGATTTCACCTTAAACAGTAAAGATCAGTCTTTATCTATAAAAGAATTATCACCAGAGGGTTCTGTCGAGGGGGAAGTTATGCCGACTAACTCTTCCCACGTGTCAGACCCTTCGCCTCCCGCTCAGGGGACGCACGCTAATATGGCGCCAATTACATCAGGGACGCCCATAGCGATTACCTTGCAGGACATGGCTGCAATCATGAATAATACCCTGTCAGAGGTATTATCTAGATTGCCTGAATTAAGAGGCAAGCGCGATAGCTCTGGGGTTAGGAGAGATACAGAGCGTGCAAATGCTGTTAGAGCCATGTCTGATACTGCGTCACAGTATGCAGAACATGAGGACGGAGAGCTTCAGTCTGTGGGTGACATCTCTGACTCGGGGAAACCTGATTCAGAGATTTCTAATTTTAAATTTAAGCTCGAGAACCTCTGTGTATTGCTTGGGGAGGTATTGGCTGCTCTGAATGACTGTAACACAGTTGCAATTCCAGAGAAATTGTGTAGGCTGGATAGATACTATGCGGTGCCAGTGTGTACTGACATTTTTCCTATACCTAAAAGGCTTACACAAATTATTAGCAAGGAGTGGGATAGACCCGGTGTGCCCTTTTCCCCACCTCCTATATTTAGAAAAATGTTTCCAATAGACGCCACTACACAGGACTTATGGCAGACAGTCCCTAAGGTGGAGGGAGCAGTTTCTACTTTAGCAAAGCGTACCTCTATCCCGGTTGAGGACAGTTGTGCTTTTTCAGATCCAATGGATAAAAAATTGGAGGGTTACCTTAAGAAAATGTTTATTCAACAAGGTTTTATTTTACAGCCCCTTGCATGCATTGCGCCTGTCACTGCTGCGGCGGCATTCTGGTTTGAGGCCCTGGAAGAGGCCATCCAGACAGCTCCATTGAATGAAATTATTGACAAGCTTAGAACGCTTAAGCTAGCTAACTCATTTGTTTCTGATGCCATTGTTCATTTGACTAAACTAACGGCTAAGAATTCCGGATTCGCCATCCAGGCGCGTAGGGCGCTATGGCTTAAATCCTTGTCAGCTGACGTGACTTCAAAGTCTAAATTACTCAACATTCCTTTCAAGGGGCAGACCTTATTCGGGCCTGGCTTGAAGGAAATTATTGCTGATATTACTGGAGGCAAGGGTCATACCCTTCCTCAGGACAGGGCCAAATCAAAGGCCAAACAGTCTAATTTTCGTGTCTTTCGAAATTTCAAGGCAGGAGCAGCATCAACTTCCTCCGCTTCAAAACAAGAGGGAACTGTTGCTCATTCCAGACAGGCCTGGAAACCTAACCAGTCCTGGAACAAGGGCAAGCAGGCCAGGAAGCCTGCTGCTGCCCCCAAGACAGCATGAAGGAACGGCCCCCTATCCGGAAACGGATCTAGTGGGGGGCAGACTTTCTCTCTTCGCCCAGGCGTGGGCAAGAGATGTTCAGGATCCCTGGGCGTTGGAGATCATATCTCAGGGATATCTTCTGGACTTCAAAGCTTCTCCTCCACAGGGGAGATTTCATCTTTCAAGGTTATCGGCAAACCAGATAAAGAAAGAGGCATTCCTAAGCTGTGTGCAAGACCTCCTAGTAATGGGAGTGATCCATCCAGTTCCGCGGACGGAACAAGGACAGGGATTTTATTCAAATCTGTTTGTGGTTCCCAATAAAGAGGGAACCTTCAGACCAATCTTGGATCTAAAGATCTTAAACAAATTCCTCAGAGTTCCATCATTCAAAATGGAAACTATTTGGACCATCCTACCCATGATCCAAGAGGGTCAGTACATGACCACAGTGGACTTAAAGGATGCCTACCTTCACATACCGATTCACAAAGATCATCGGTTCCTAAGGTTTGCCTTTCTAGACAGGCATTACCAATTTGTAGCTCTTCCCTTCGGGTTGCCCACTGCCCCGAGAATTTTTACAAAGGTTCTGGGCTCACTTCTGGCGGTTCTAAGACCGCGAGGCATAGCGGTGGCTCCGTATCTAGACGACATCCTGATACAGGCGTCAAGCTTTCAAATTGCCAAGTCTCATACAGAGATAGTTCTGGCATTTCTGAGGTCGCATGGGTGATAAGTGAGCGTGGAAAAGAGTTCTCTATCACCACTCACAAGAGTCTCCTTCCTAGGGACTCTTATAGATTCTGTAGAGATGAAAATTTACCTAACGGAGTCCAGGTTATCAAAACTTCTAAATGCTTGCCGTGTCCTTCATTCCATTCCACGCCCGTCAGTGGCTCAGTGCATGGAAGTAATCGGCTTAATTGTAGCGGCAATGGACATAGTGCCATTTGCGCGCCTGCATCTCAGACCGCTGCAATTATGCATGCTAAGTCAGTGGAATGGGGATTACTCAGATTTGTCCCCTCTACTAAATCTGGATCAAGAGACCAGAGATTCTCTTCTCTGGTGGCTTTCTTGGGTCCATCTGTCCAAGGGTATGACCTTTCGCAGGCCAGATTGGACGATTGTAACAACAGATGCCAGCCTTCTAGGTTGGGGCGCAGTCTGGAACTCCCTGAAGGCTCAGGGATCGTGGACTCAGGAGGAGAAACTCCTCCCAATAAATATTCTGAAGTTAAGAGCAATATTCAATGCTCTTCTAACTTAGCCTCAGGTTCATCAGATTTCAGTCGGACAACATCACGACTGTGGCTTACATCAACCATCAACGGGGAACCAGGAGTTCCCTAGTCTCAAAGATAATTCGCTGGGCAGAGTCTCACTCTTGCCACCTGTCAGCGATCCACATCCCAGGCGTAGAGAACTGGGAGGCGGATTTTCTAAGTCGTCAGACTTTTCATCCGGGGGAGTGGGAACTCCATCCGGAGGTGTTTGCTCAACTGGTCCATCGTTGGGGCAAACCAGAACTGGATCTCATGGCGTCTCGCCAGAACGCCAAGCTTCCTTGTTACGGATCCAGGTCCAGGGACCCGGGAGCAACGCTGATAGATGCTCTAGCAGCTCCTTGGTTCTTCAACCTGGCCTATGTGTTTCCACCGTTTCCTCTGCTCCCTCAACTGATTGCCAAAATCAAACAGGAGAGAGCATCAGTGATTCTGATAGCGCCTGCGTGGCCACGCAGGACATGGTATGCAGACCTAGTGGACATGTCATCTCTTCCACCATGGACTCTGCCTCTGAGGCAGGACCTTCTAATACAAGGTTCTTTCAATCATCCAAATCTACTTTCTCTGAGACTGACTGCATGGAGATTGAACGCTTGATTCTATCAAGGCGTGGCTTCTCTGAGTCAGTCATTGATACCTTAATACAGGCTTGGAAGCCTGTCACCAGGAAAATCTACCATAAGATATGGCGTAAATATCTTTATTGGTGTGAATCCAAGAGTTACTCATGGAGTAAGGTTAGGATTCCTAGGATATTGTCCTTTCTCCAAGAGGGTTTGGACAAAGGCTTATCAGCTAGTTCTTTAAAAGGACAGATCTCTGCTCTGTCTATTCTTTTGCACAAGTGTCTGGCAGAAGTTCCAGACGTCCAGGCATTTTGTCAGGCTTTGGTTAGGATTAAGCCTGTGTTTAAAACTGTTGCTCCCCCGTGGAGCTTAAACTTGGTTCTTAAAGTTCTTCAGGGAGTTCCGTTTGAACCCCTTCATTCCATTGATATTAAACTTTTATCTTGGAAAGTTCTGTTTTTGATGGCTATTTCCTCGGCTCGAAGAGTCTCTGAGTTATCTGCCTTACATTGTGATTCTCCTTATCTGATTTTTCATGCAGATAAGGTATTTCTGCGTACCAAACCTGGGTTTTTACCTAAGGTGGTTTCTAACAGGAATATCAATCAAGAGATTGTTGTTCCATCATTGTGTCCTAATCCTTCTTCAAAGAAGGAACGTCTTTTGCATAATCTGGACGTAGTCCGTGCCTTGAAGTTTTACTTACAGGCTACTAAAGATTTTCGTCAAACATCTGACCTGTTTGTCATTTACTCTGGACAGAGGAGAGGTCAAAAAGTTTCGGCAACCTCTCTCTCCTTTTGGCTTCTGAGCATAATACGCTTAGCCTATGAGACTGCTGAACAGCAGCCCCCTGAAAGGATTACAGCTCATTCTACTAGAGCTGTGGCTTCCACCTGGGCCTTTCAAAATGAGGCCTCTGTTGAACAGATTTGCAAGGCTGCGACTTGGTCTTCGCTTCACACCTTTTCAAAATTTTACAAATTTGACACTTTTGCTTCTTCTGAGGCTGTTTTTGGGAGAAAGGTTCTACAGGCAGTGGTTCCTTCCGTTTAAGTTCCTGCCTTGTCCCTCCCATCATCCGTTTACTTTAGCTTTGGTATTGGTATCCCACAAGTAATGGATGATCCGTGAACTGGATACACTTAACAAGAGAAAACATAATTTATGCTTACCTGATAAATTTATTTCTCTTGTAGTGTATCCAGTCCACTGCCCGCCCTGTCCTTTTAAGGCAGGTCTAAATTTTAATTAAACTACAGTCACCACTGCACCCTATGGTTTCTCCTTTCTCGTCTTGTTTCGGTCGAATGACTGGATATGGCAGTGAGGGGAGGAGCTATATAGCAGCTCTGCTGTGGGTGATCCTCTTGCAACTTCCTGTTGGGAAGGAGAATATCCCACAAGTAATGGATGATCCGTGGACTGGATACACTACAAGAGAAATAGATTTATCAGGTAAGCATAAATTATGTTTTTTAATAGAAAATAATTTTATAAAAAACTTATTTAAGTTTATATATGTTCATAATTCCAAACCTTCATTAATATTGCGCCACCTTAGGTCTGAGTGATTTTCTACGAATTTAAGTGGGTTTTTGTGTTTTGAGGGTGAGCTGCATTTTTTTAACACTTAGAGATATTATGGATAGAAGAATGGAAGCTAAAAATGACTTCCTGCTGTGGGATGCTGTTTTATATTGTATTTTTGCTAGGTTTTCTTACAGTAACAGTAACAGAGAAGTCATCTGTATTAGGTAACTAACTAGACGCACAAACTCAGAGCCAGACTTTTAATACATAAACCAGCTGTTGGAATACAGGCATTTGTTGTACTACCATTGACTCCAACATATGCAGGTCTTTTGTTCTCATCTTCTCCAGATAAATTAAGTCTGGTCTGTATTAGACTTGAGGCCCCAGAGCAAGTTTCAGGTGACAAAAAAAAGTTTATAATTAAATAACTTTAAACTGTCATTAAACTATTGCTTGTTATTTACAGTAAGTTGTGGAGAGATCCCATAAAAGCATGCTTATTTTGAGTCAAAAGAAGTGTTGAACTTTCCTTAACGCAAATTATAAAAAAAAAATATAAAATCCTGTTGATACTAGGTAAGATTGTCTTTATAGAAACAGGAATTAATACTAGAAAATGTCTTTTCTGACACAGATCATTCATAATGTAATCTCGCATCTGACCAATCTGTCGAAACAATTTTCTATGATTTAAAAAAAAAAAAAAAAAAATGTTTGGGAAACTGGCATCAACAGTTCACATGTTAAGGCTGACAAGATGATAAATGCATCCATTTCAACATTTAGACCAGTGGCTTCAGAGTCACAGTCTCAGCAGAGGCCTCCCATTTACAAACCCCCTTTGGATTAAGATAAAACCAAATTCCAGTAAATTTGACTGTGATCAAATTGCTAAGTGCAATATATACAGAAACAATGGAACTTAGAGGAATTAGTTTTGCCTTCAGTCGACTTGATAGGACAGCAGCTGCTTACATACAATTTCAGGAGGGACATTCACTTCATCATAAAGGAAACAAGTCCTTTTGACTCATAAATGTAAAACATTAAACACATGTTCTTAACCCAGCAGGTCTGAAATACGAAGCTGATTATCTAAACAGAGTTTTAATCTATGAAACATAAAAGCTGCTCTACTGGCAAGCATTCTGCATGATAACACTAATACATAAAGTTCTGTGTAGAGAATTCTGTTTTTCACACTCAAGGTATACTCCTATAAAGGCTCACAGCTCTTGACACACATTGTTTGCTCAGTGCCTGCACCTTTTAGGGCTAGATTAATTAACGCTGAGGCGTACAGGGGCGCGGGGCGAAATTACTCGCAGGTATTCGCTATTGCACACAAGCGCAATTTTGCGCTCGCGTGCAATCCCGCCCCCTCCCTGCGCACAGCCAATCACGTGCGGGCAGGAGCTGTCAATCTCCTCGGTCGGACTCGACCGAGGAGATTGAATTTCACCACAATAGAGGTGGCGAAGATCTTAGGGAAGCAGCGGTCTGATGAACGCTGCTTGATAAATCACGGTGAGCAAGTTCTTGTGAGAACTTGCAGCCGTAGAGGCTTGATAAATCGAGCCCTTAGAGTCATTTCAGTGTCAAACCTTTTCTCCTTTTTCTCTCCAAATTGTTTATATTTGTACTGTGTTGTTTGTGAAGTGACTCAAACATGGGAGGGTTATTTGTAGGGGAATTGGGGGAGGGGGGGGGCTGGTGCCAATTTCTTCAGACTTCCAAGAGGTGTGTTTCTATGTTGACTGTTTTGGTAAGTATAATTTAGTTGTTTCTGTAGCTAGCTGTGTTAATTATTCTAGGAACACAAGATAATAATTAGTGTAATATGTGTTAAAATTATGAAAATAATACTTTTGTCATTTAATACTATATTACATTTTTGGAAATTTAAACTGTTTGTTATTTTATGCAATAACGTATTTTACTTGTATACTTTTTTTTTTTTTTCTGCCAACAGCAACACAAGGATAGTACAAGACATTTTCCACAACTCTTTAATCTTGTCTGTTTTATTTCCTTAATATGAGTGAGGAAGGTCATTACAATCCAATTTGACATCCTTCCTCAAAACAACTAATTATTTTGTGTTATAGCTTGTTTATCACCAGATATTAATAATTATTCAAAGGAAATATAAGGCTGGAGAATGATGTCTGCATTTAATCACTCAAATATGAATTCAATTACGTTGAGAGAAGCAAATTTCTCAAGAATAATTAGCAAAGATGAAGACTTTGGAAGAGTTTTTCTCTAATTATTTGTGGCATTGTGGAAAGATTTAAATGTTTGCTATCTGACTGTTACCAACTTTGTAGAAATGTAGTCTTGACTCCCCTTACATGTCTTACGTGCTTTTAAAAGTTCTACCTTTTTTTTTATAAATATGTGGCATAGCAATACTTTCCCTGTGTATGCCATTGGATTTCCTCTTTTTGACCCATTGCTTATGATGGATTTCTCCAGCAAGGAGATGGAGAATGTATGTAGGGTGATTAAAGGGACATAAAACCCACATTTTTTCTTTAATGATTCATATAGAGCATGCAATTTTAAATTACTTTATAATTTACTTCTATTATCTAACTTGCTCCAATTTCTTGATATTCTTTGCTGAAAAGCATATCTAGATATGCTCAGTAGCTGATGATTGGGTGCTGCACATAGACGCCTCATGTGATTGGCTCACACATGTGCATTGCTATTTCTTCAACAAAGTATATCTAAAGAATGAAGCAAATTAGATAATAGAAGTAAATTGGAACATTGTTTAAAATTGTATTCTCTACCTGAAACATGAAAGAAAAATTGTGGGCTTAATGTCCCTTTAAGCACATATTTTTGTGTCCAAGAGATGCATACGTTTTTTTAATTCTAGACGATAATGGATCCTTTAAGTCGGAAAAATTGTATTTATTCACTGTAATACGTCATGAGGTCAATTAAATTGCTTAGTGTATACCAAGGATGACACATAAAATCTGTTTCTTTTCCTATATAAATACATACATTCTTTATATTAGATGAAGCTAAGATACAGATATAACTGGTAATATGAATTAACAGGGTAATATGAAATACATTTGGTACACATTCTGACATGAATGCACACAATTAAAATTAAACTCAAATGGGTTATATAGAGTATGGCATTTTAAAGAACTTTCCGATTTTCTCTTACATTGGTGTATCCAGTCCACGGATTCATCCTTACTTGTGGGATATTCTCAATCCCTACAGGAAGTGGCAAAGAGAGCACACAGCAGAGCTGTCCATATAGCTCCCCTCAGGCTCTGCCCCCCAAGTCATTCTCTTTGCCGCTCTAACAAGTAGCATCTCCACGGGAGTGTAAAGGGAATGTGGTGTTAGTTTGTAGTTTTTTATTTCTTCAATCAAAAGTTTGTTATTTTAAAATAGTGCCGGTTTGTACTATTTACTCTGAGGCAGAAAATGATGAAGATTCTGCTGAGAGGAAAATGATTTTAGCACCTTGTAACTAAAATCCATTGCTGTTCCCACGCAGGACTGTTGAGTACAGGAAAACTTCAGTTGGGGGGAACAGTTTGCAGGCTTAACTGCTTTAAGGTATGTTTCAGTCATTTTTTTCTAGTCAAGACTTAGTAATGCTAGAAGACTGACAGAATCCCCATGTGGGAAAGGTAAGCCATATTCTGAGACTTAGTATAGAAGGAAGGCTTATTTGTAAGGGCTCAAAACACTGGTGGACACTGTTAAGGGGCAATGGATTCTTTTTTAAGATAATCTGACATTATACAAGTTTTATATTGCATTTATAACACTTTTTGGGGTTTTATTCCACATGGCATATATTTAGACACCTATTTTGGCTTGGGAAGGCCCCACAAACTCCTGAGGGAAGATGGAGGGGGCCTGAATTTCGCGCCTCAGTTGCGCAGTTGTTTTTACAAACAGCTTCATGCAGATACATGTGAAGGGTCCAAAGATTACTTGAGGACTTCAGAGAGGTTTATTTTCGATCAAAACTAATCCCCAAGGAAGGTAGGACACAGCAAAGGCTGTGGCATGGTTAATTTGCTCCGGTTTGGGCAGTAGGGGGTTAATTGACTTGAAATTTACTGTGCAATCATTTCAAAGCATTAGGATCATATGGTGAAAAGTTCATAAAGATTGGATGATTTTTGGAGGTTTAGTAAAAAAGTATGCACTTTTTATTATTTAAAGGCACAGTACTGTTTTTTCAAAAATTGTATTTTACTGTATTTGAGTGCTGTCTAAGTCTGTTTAACATGTCTGAGCCTACAGATAGGCCTTGTTTTATGTGTTTAAAAGCCATGGCGGTCCCCCCTTTTACAATCTTACTATTGATCCAGGAAGATCAATATATGACTACTGTGGATTTAAAGGATGCGTACCTACATATTCTTATCCACAAAGATCACCATCAGTTCCTAAGGTTCGCCTTTCTGGACAAGAATTTTCACAAAGGTGCTAGGGTCCATTGTAGCGGTACTAAGACCGCGGGGCATTGCAGTAGCACCTTATCTGGACGACATATTAATTCTGGCGTCGTCTTTTCAAAGAGCCAAGGCTCATACAGAAATAGTTCTGGCCTTTCTAAGGTCTCACGGGTGGAAGGTGAACGTCGAAAAAAGTTCTCTGTCCCCGCTCACAAGTGTTCCCTTCCTGGGAACGCTAATAGACTCGGCAGAGATGAAAATATTTCTGACGGAGGTCAGGAAGTTAAAATTTTTAACTACTTGCCGAGTTCTTCATTCTGTTCCTCGGCCTTCTGTGGCTCAGTGCATGGAGGTAATCGGGTTAATGGTTGCGGCAATGGACGTTGTTCCCTTTGCCAGAATTCATCTCAGACCACTGCAGCTGTGCATGCTCAAACTGTGGAATGGGGATTATGCAGATTGTCTCCTTAGATGCAAATGGACGAGAAAACCAGAAATTATCTTCTCTGGTGGTTGTCTCAGGATCACCTGTCTCAGGGAATGTGCTTCCACAGACCAGAGTGGATCTTTGTCACGACCGATTCCAGTCTGTTAGGCTGGGGTGCGGTCTGTGACTCCCTGAAAGCTCAGGGCCTATGGTCTCGGGAAGAGTCTCTTCTCCCGATAAACATTTTGGAACTGAGAGCGATATTCAACACGCTCCAGGCATAGCCTCAACTAGCGGAGGCCAGGTTCATCAGGTTTCAGTCGGACAACATCACGACTGTAGAGTACATCAATCATCAGGGAGGAACAAAGAGTTCCCTAGCGATGAAGGAAGTATCCAAGATCATCAAATGGGCGGAGGATCACTCCTGCCACCTATCTGCAATTCACATCCCAGGAATAGACAACTGGGAGGCGGATTTTCTGAGTCGTCAGACCTTTTACCCGGGGGAGTGGGAACTCCTTCCGGAGGTTTTTGCTCAGCTTACCCAGCTATGGGGTATTCCAGAGTTGGATCTGATGACGTCCCGTCAGAACTCCAAACTTTCTCTTTACGGATCCAGGTCCAGGGACCCCAAGGCGGCATTGATAGATGCTCTAGTAGCGCCTTGGTCCTTCAATCTGGCTTATGTTTTTCCACTGTTTCCCCTTCTCCCTCGTCTGGTAGCCAGAATCAAACAGGAGAAGGCTTCGGTAATTTGGATAGCGCCTGTGTGGCCACGCAGGACTTGGTATGCAGACCTAGTGGACATGTCATCTGTTCCACCATGGACAATGCCATCGAGGCAGGATCTTCTAATTCAAGGTCCATTCAAGCATCCAAATCTAGTTCTCTGCAGCTGACTGCTTGGAGATTGAACGCTTAATTCTATCTAAGCGTGGGTTCTCTGGATCAGTTATAGATACTTTGATCCAGGCTAGAACACCTGTCACCAGGAACATTTACTATAAGATATGGCGGAAATATCTTTGTTGGTGTTAATCCAAGGGTTACTCGTGGAGTAAGATTAGGATTCCTAGGATTTTGTCATTTCTCCAAGAAGGATTGGAGAAAGGATTGTCAGCTAGTTCCTTAAAGGGACAGATATCTGCTCTATCTATTCTGTTTCACAGGCGTCTGGCGGAAGTACCAGACGTTCAAGCGTTTGCATAGGCTTTAGTCAGAATCAAGCCTGTCTTTAAACCTGTGGCTCCTCCATGGAGTCTAAATTTAGTTCTTTCTGTCCTTCAAGGGGTTCCGTTTGAACCTTTATATTCCATAGATATTAAGTGATTATCTTGGAAAGTTACAGAATTGTCTGCTTTGCAGTGTAATTCACCCTATCTGGTGTTTCATGCAGATAAGGTTGTTTTGCGTACAAAACCTGGTTTCCTTCCGAAAGTGGTTTCTAATAAGAATATTAACCAGGAAATCATTGTTCCTTCTCTGTGTCCTAATTCAGTTTCTAAGAAGGAACGGCTGTTACACAATCTTGATGTGGTTCGTGCTTTAAAATTCTATTTAAAAGCAACTAAAGATTTCAGACACACGTCATCCTTGTTTGTTGTCTATTCTGGTAAGAGGAGAGGTCAAAAAGCTATCGCTTCCTCTCTTTCCTTTTGGCTGAAAAGCATTATCCGATTGACTCACGAGACTGCTGGACAGCAGCTTCCTGAACGAATTACAGCTCTTTCCACCAGAGCTGTGGCTTCCACATGGGCTTTCAAGAATGAGGCTTCTGTTGAACAGATTTGTAAAGCAGCGACTTGGTCTTCACTGCATACTTTTGCAAAATTTTACAAATTTGATACTTTTGCTTCTTCGGAGGCTATTTTTTTGGGAGAAAGGTTTTGCAAGTAGTGGTGCCTTCCGTTTAGGTTACCTGACTTGTTCCCTCCCTTCATCCGTGTCCTAAAGCTTTGGTATTGGTTCCCACAAGTAAGGATGAATCCGTGGACTGGATACACCAATGTAAGAGAAAACAGAATTTATGCTTACCTGATAAATTTCTTTCTCTTACGGTGTATCCAGTCCACGGCCCGCCCTGGCAATTAAGTCAGGTTCAAATTTATTTTTTGTAAAACTGCAGTCACCACTGCACACTATGGTTCTCCTTTTTCTCCTAACCGTCGGTCGAATGACTGGGGGGGCGGAGCCTGAGGGGAGCTATATGGACAGCTCTGCTGTGTGCTCAATTTGCCACTTCCTGTAGGAATTGAGAATATCCCACAAGTAAGGATGAATCCGTGGACTGGATACACCGTAAGAGAAAGAAATTTATCAGGTAAGCATAAATTCTGTTTTCTTCTATTATTAATTTTGCTTAGTTCTTTTGGAATCCTTTGTTGAGTAATGTGTCTTTAACCATCTGAAAGCAGTGTTAGCAGCATTGTTTATAGGGACATAAAACCCATTTTTTTCTTTCATGATTTAGATAGAACATAACATTTTAAACAACTTTCTAATTTAGTTCTATTAATTTATTTTTAGTTTTCTTGTTATCCTTTGTAGAAAAGCAGAAATTTAAGCTCAAGAGTGTGCACGTGTCTGCAGCACTACATAGCAGCAGTTTTGCAACAATGTTATACATTAGCAGGGGCACTAGATGGCAGCACTATAACATGCACTATAACATGAGAATGAAAAAAAATTGATAATAGAAGTACAGGTGGCCCTCGTTTTACAACGGTTCAATTTACACCGTTTCAGAATAACAAGCTTTTTTTCCAGTCATGTAACTGCTATTGAAAAGCATTGAGAAGCAGTGCATTTATTAAAATAGCCAGTAGGTGGAGCTCTCAGCTTGTGTTGCAGCAAAGTAAAGCAAGCTGAAATTAATCAGTTTAACCAGACCTGAGCTATCAAGCAGATTTCAAAGGAACAAGATCTTCCTGTCTATAAATCAGTCCAGATTGGAATGCATAGAAAGAACTGTTTGCAGAAAAATGCAAGTGAAGTCTGTGTTGTGTGATTATTTTATTAGGTTAATAATGCTGTTTAGCAAATGTTTTTGTTAATTTAACTTAGTTTAATTATATATTCTGTGTTGTGTGATTATTTTATAAGGTTTATAATGTTGTTTAGCATTTAAAGTCTTCATTTCAAAGCTTTAAAAATAATGTATTAGGTGTTACTTATGACAATTTTGAGAGGGTCCTGGAACCTATCTCCCTCATTTCCCATTGACTTACATTATAAACTGGGTTTCAATTTACAACGGTTTCGATTTACAACCATTCCTTCTGGAACCTAACCCCGGCGTAAACTGAGGGCTACCTGTAAATTGGAAACTTTTAAAAAATTGTGTCCTCTATCTGAATCATGAAAGAAATTTTTGAGGTTTAATCTCCATTTAAAGTAATGTTATCCACAGTTGCAAACACTGCTGCTATAGACTGCTGTACACACATGTACACTCCTATTAGCATACCTACAGTATTTCACAAAAGTGAGTACACCCCTCACATTTTTGTAAATATTTTATTATATCTTTTCATGTGACAACACTAAAGAAATTACACTTTGCTACAATGTAAAGTAATGAGTGTACAGCCTGTATAACGGTGTAAATGTGCTGCCCCCTCAAAATAACTCAATACACAGCCATTAATGTCTAAACTGTTACAAAAGTAAGTACACCCCTAAGTGGAAATGTCCAAATTGGGCCCAAAGTGTCAATATTTTGTGTGGCCACTATTATTTTCCAGCACTGCCTTAACCCTCATGGGCATGGAGTTCACCAGAGCTTCATAGGTTGCCACTGGAGTCCTCTTCCACTCCTCCATGATGACATCACGGAGCTGGTGGATGTTAGAGACCTTGCACTCCCCCACCGTTCCATTCGAGGATGCCCCACAGATGCTCAATAGGGTTTAGGTCTGGAGACATGCTTGGCCAGTCCATCACCTTTACCCTGAGCTTTTTTTAGCAAGGCAGTGGTCGTCTTGGAGGCGTGTTTGGGGTTGTTATCATGTTGGAATACTGCCCTGCGGCCCAGTCCCCAAAGGGAGGGGATCATGCTCTGCTTCAGTATGTCACAGTACATGTTGGCATTCATGATTCCCTCAATGAACTGTAGCTCCCCAGTGCCAGCAGCACTAATGCAGGCCCAGACCATGACACTCTCACCACCATGCTTGACTGTAGGCAAGACAAACTTGTCTTGGTACTCCTCACCCAGATGACGCCACACACGCTTCACACCATCTGAACCAAATAAGTTTATCTTGGTCTCATCAGACCACAGAACATGATTCCAGTAATCCATGTCCTTAGTCTGCTTGTCTTCCGCAAACTGTTTGCAGGCTTTCTTGTGCATCATCTTTAGAAGAGGCTTCCCATCAATCTAGGGGCAAGGTGTAAACAACAAGATTGGCACTATATCATGAAAAGCATAATTCCAAATCACCAGATTTAATATAAACAATCCAAATGATGACTATTATATCTGGGTTGCACATAAGCCAGGGGTAGTTGTAAACGTATACTGTCCTTTAAAAGTGAAAAGTAGACATCTGTAGACGTCCTTTAGGCTAAGGACATAACCATAAAACACAATACCATGTGCAGGAGCTCATTGGAGTGAAGCAGCTGGTGTTGTGCACAGACCAACTAATTGCAAACCAACTAATCGATTATGAGATTATGAGATTCGTTGACAACTATTTTCATAATCGATTATGATGATTAGTTGTTGCAGCTCTAGTGATGAGAGAGTTTAATGTATGAATCTATATCTGTCTTTTTCTAGATTTGTTATTATGTTTTTATGGATTTGTCTAATTATATGATACATGTATTTATTCTGTTAGCTGGATATTGTATTAAGATGTGTGATTTAATAGAGCATATGTAACATATTAATGTGTTAGCTTTGTAATGTCTTTTGCATTATAAATAGTAACTCAAAAAGTTCTGTATGGTCCTTTGTTATGGGATTTGTTCTTTGGACATTTTTAGAAAGTGTCACGTGATGGCTGTCATTTGACATATGTTTTGTAATAACACTGCAGCAAACACCCACAACAAACTACTAATTGAATTACAGTATGTGCTGTAGGTGTGTGTGTTACTAAAGTGACTCATCCTGTAAAGTATGGTACATAATCGTCTATTATTGTAAATGTAAAAATATACTTACATTTCAGTGACCTTCATGCCTAGTTTGGACTTTTAAAATGGCACAAAAGTAATATGTTTTTACAATCTCATTCTGCATAGATTGAATCACACTTATTGTTGCTCTCTTTTAACATTAGTTTTTGCTTTAATGCTGTACTGAGATATATAGCTTGCTTTTTCTGCAGTTAGCAGTATTTCTCCTGTTAAGTGTAGTCAGTCCACGGGTCATCCATTACTTATGGGATTATATCTCCTCCCTAACAGGAAGTGCAAGAGGATCACCCAAGCAGAGCTGCTATATAGCTCCTCCCCTCTATGTCATACCCAGTCATTCTCTTGCACCTAACTAATAGATAGGACGTGTGAGAGGACTGTGGTTGTTAAACTTAGTTTTTATCTCTTCAATCAAAAGTTTGTTATTTTAAACGGCACCGGAGTGTGTTGTTTGTTCTCAGGCAGCATTAGAAGAAGAATCTACCTGAGTTTGTCTATGATCTTAGCGGTCGTAACTAAGATCCACTTGCTGTTCTCTGCCATTCTGAGGAGTGAGGTAACTTCAGAACAGGGGATAGCAGGCAGGGCTCTCCTGCAAGGAGGTATGTTGCAGTATATTATTTTCTAAGGAATGGAATTGACTGAGAAAATACTGCTAATACCGATGTAATGTAAGTGCAGCCTTAAATGCAGTAGTAGCGACTGGTATCAGGCTGATATGTATGTATGTATACTCTGAGGTATTTCTGGGGAATGGAATTTCACTAAGAAAATACTGTCTATATTTAAGTAATATTTGAGCCTGCACTGCAGTGAAAGCGACTAGCAGCAGGCTTATTAATAACATTTCATAATTTTCATTTTTAAAACGTTTACTGGCATGTTAATCGTTTTTTCTGAGGTACTTGGTGATAAAACTTTATGGGCATGATTTTTACCACATGGCTGTCGTTTGTTTCTGAATAAAAACAGTTTACTGAGCTTCCCCACTGTTGTAATATAAGTGGGAGAGGCCTATTTTGGCGCTTTATTGCGCAGTAAAAATTTAATCACAGTCTTCCTATTTCTTCCTCCATGATCCAGGACGTCTCTACAGAGCTCAGGGGTCTCCAAAACTAGTTTTGAGGGAGGTAATCACTCACAGCAGACCTGTGATAGTGTGTTTTGACTGTGATAAAAACGTTAATATTAAATTGTTATCCGTTTTTTGGGTATTAAGGAGTTAATCATCCATTTGCTGGTGGGTGCAATCCTTTGCTAACTTAATACATTTACTGTGAAAAATTGGTTGCTATAACTATTTTGGTTCATTGTTATTTCAACTGTGACAGTTTTTTGTGCTTCTTAAAGGCACAGTAGCGTTTTTTTATATTGCTTGTAAATTTATTTAGAAAAGTATTTCCAAGCTTGCTAGTCTCATTGCTAGTTTGTTTAAACATGTCTGACACAGATGAATCTCTTTGTTCACTATGTTTAAAGGCCAATGTGGAGCCCAATAGAAATTTGTGTACTAATTGCATTGATGCTACTTTAAATAAAAGCCAATCTGTACATGTAAAGAAATTATCACCAGACAACGAAGGGGAAGTTATGCCGACTAACTCTCCTCACGTGTCAGTACCTTCGCCTCCCGCTCAGGAGGTGCGTGATATTGTGGCGAAAACAAAACAAATCATTTTAGCACTAGCAAACCTGCTACTCACAAAGGGGCTAAACTCATAACTAAAGGGACACTCAAGGCAAAATGAAACTTTCATGATTCAGATAGAGCAGCAATTTTAAACAACTTTATAATTTTGCTTCTATTAACAAAATGTGCTCAGTCTTTTTATATTTATACCTTGAGTCACCAGCTCCTACTGAGCATGTGCGAGAATTCACAGAATATATGTAAATGCATTTGTGATTGGCTGATGGATGTCACATGATACAGGGGGAGAGGAAATAGACATAGCTGAAATTTGTCAGAAAAAATCTACTCATTTGAAGTTCAGACTATGCTATTGCATTGTCTTGTTATTGTACATTTGTTTATTATGCAAATCTACTGTATTTACTGCTTGAGATTCTCAGAGAACCTCTAGTTCAGAGCGGAACCTCAAGACCCAGCTGTCTGACTACTGCTGCTAAATGGGTCAGCAGCAGTTTTGCTCAGGACCATCAGGGGTTAAACACATAGTTGCAGGATTGCTAGTGCTAAAATTACACACATGAAGTAATTCAATCAAATGATTTCTTCCTCTAATGAACCCTTTAAGATTGCTAATATCAGTAAAATATATTATTTTAGTATTAAGTTTATTTTTTATGATGTATCAAAGCTTTACTATTCCTTTAGTTTATCTAGGGGAAAAAATCTAAAGTGTAAATGTAAAGATATGATGTTTGCACATGCTGTTCTATTTATTTGTTATATTTTTATTGGATGTATTAAAATGCTTCGCTTCCCTCTACATCTCCACAGAAATTTTATTCAACCCCCCCCCCCATTCCACCAAAATCTCATACATTACCATATTGTTTATAGTATCAGATCATTATCGTATCACATATAATACCAAAATATTGCCTACTCATTATTTTTAGTCTAAAATGAAAATATATATATATATCAGTGCCCCTAATATACAAAAGTAGAGAAATCCTGGATTTTTCCTGTGTATAATGTTAGCATTTTACAAAATAAACAATTTAAATCATGGCAGTAATTGAAAAAAGAAAATATTTCTTTCCCTTCCTCAGCCGTCCTTAAAGGGACAGTCAACACCCGGCAGAGCATGAAACCGTGGTTTGGATGCTCGGAGTGGCGTGCGCCTGCGCCGCCTCCCATGTTGAATGCCTGTGGCGATACAGGAGTGGGTGTCCACAGCACATGCGTTTTTCTGCTGTTGACATGACCGCCAAACTCCTCCCCCTCTTCCTTCGTCCCCTTCTCTATAGATCACAATGCTCGTTCGTGTTCTTGCTAATGCGCATGCAAATTTTAATTTCTGCCCGCTCGCAAGCAAAAAACTGAAGCGCTTCTGCGAATCGCCATGAACACGGGTATAGAATCCCACCGAGGACTCTGTTCTGATTGGCTGCTAAGTTTAACAAGAAGGGTAATAGGTTAGGCTGGGTGGAGTTTGGCGGCCATGTCTGCAGCAGAGGGGGGTATGTGCTGTGGACGATTGCTCCATATCGTTGCAGGTGTTTGGCATGGGAGGTGGTGCGGGTGCATGTTGTTCTGAGTGTCTAAATTGTGGGATTGAGTTCTGCCGGTTGTTGACTATTCCTTTAATGATTACAATTGGTTATTGCAGATACAGGAAGCATATTGCAACGACTGCTCATGCTGCATGTGTAACTATTGTTATTGTGCAATATTTTATATCTGTATATCAAAGCTTCAGAACCGAGAAGCAGAAATTAATAAAATGGAAAACTTACATTCTAAAAAAAAAAAAAAAAAAAAAAAAGCCAATCTGTACATGTAAAGAAATTATCACCAGACAACGAGGGGGAAGTTATGCCGACTAACTCTCCTCACGTGTCAGTACCTTCGCCTCCCGCTCAGGAGGTGCGTGATATTGTGGCGCCAAGTACATCAGGGCGGCCCATACAAATCACTTTGCAAGACATGGCTAATGTTATGACTGAAGTACTATCTAAATTGCCAGAATTTAGGGGTAAACGCGATCACTCTGGGGTAAGAACAGAGTGCGCTGATAATAATAGAGCCATGTCTGATACTGCGTCACAATTTGCAGAACATGAGGACGGAGAGCTTCATTCTGTGGGTGACGGATCTGATCCAAGTAAACTGGACTCAGACATTTCAAATTTTAAATTTAAGCTTGAGAACCTCCGTGTATTACTAGGGGAGGTATTAGCGGCTCTGAATGATTGTAACACGGTTGCAATTCCAGAGAAAGTATGTAGGCTGGATAAATATTTTGCGGTACCGGCGTGTACTGATGTTTTTCCTATACCTAAAAGGCTTACAGAAATTGTTAACAAGGAGTGGGATAGACCCGGTGTGCCTTTTTCACCCCCTCCTATATTTAGAAAAATGTTTCCAATAGACGCCACCACACGGGACTTATGGTAGACGGTCCCTAAGGTGGAGGGAGCAGTTTCTACTCTGGCTAAGCGCACCACTATCCCGGTGGAGGATAGCTGTGCTTTTTCAGATCCAATGGATAAAAAGTTAGAGGGTTACCTTAAGAAAATGTTTGTTCAGCAAGGTTTTATATTACAACCCCTTGCATGCATTGCGCCTGTCACGGCTGCGGCGGCATTCTGGTTTGAGTCTCTGGAAGAGACCCTTAGCACAGCTCCATTGGATGAGATTATAGACAAGCTTAAAGTCCTTAAGCTAGCTAATTCATTTATTTCTGATGCCGTAGTACACTTAACTAAACTTACGGCTAAGAACTCTGGATTCGCCATCCAAGCGCGTAGAGCGCTGTGGCTTAAATCCTGGTCAGCTGATGTGACTTCTAAATCTAAATTGCTTAACATTCCTTTCAAAGGGCAGACATTATTCGGGCCCGGTTTGAAAGAAATTATCGCCGACATTACTGGAGGTAAGGGCCATGCCCTGCCTCAAGACAGGGCCAAACCAAGGGCTAAACAGTCTAATTTTCGTGCCTTTCGTAACTTCAAGGCAGGAGCAGCATCAACTTGCTCGGCTCCAAAACAGGAAGGAACTGTTGCTCGCTACAGACAGGGCTGGAAACCTAACCAGTCCTGGAACAAGGGCAAGCAGGCCAGAAAACCTGCTGCTGCCCCTAAGACAGCATGAAGTGAGGGCCCCCGATCCGGAAACGGATCTAGTGGGGGGCAGACTTTCTCTCTTCGCCCAGGCTTGGGCAAGAGATGTCCAGGATCCCTGGGCGTTAGAGATCATATCTCAGGGATATCTTCTGGACTTCAAAGCTTCTCCTCCACAAGGGAGATTTCATCTTTCAAGGTTATCAGCAAACCAGATAAAGAAAGAGGCGTTTCTACGCTGTGTACAAGACCTCTTACTAATGGGAGTGATCCACCCAGTTCCGCGGTCGGAACACGGACAAGGGTTTTATTCAAATCTGTTTGTGGTTCCCAAAAAAGAGGGAACCTTCAGACCAATCTTGGACTTAAAGATCCTAAACAAATTCCTAAGAGTTCCATCGTTCAAAATGGAAACTATTCGGACCATTTTACCTATGATCCAAGAGGGTCAGTACATGACCACAGTGGATTTAAAGGATGCCTACCTTCACATACCGATTCACAAGGATCATTACCGGTATCTAAGGTTTGCCTTCCTAAACAGGCATTACCAGTTTGTAGCTCTTCCCTTCGGGTTAGCTACAGCTCCAAGAATCTTTACAAAGGTTCTGGGCTCTCTTCTGGCGGTACTAAGACCGCGAGGAATAGCGGTAGCTCCGTACCTAGAAGACATTTTGATACAAGCGTCAAGCTTCCAAACTGCCAAGTCTCATACAGAGTTGGTTCTGGCATTTCTAAGGTCGCATGGGTGGAAGGTGAACGTAGAAAAGAGTTCTCTATTGCCACTCACAAGAGTTCCCTTCTTAGATTCTGTAGAAATGAAAATTTACCTGACAGAGGACAGGTTAACAAAACTTCTAAATGCTTGCCGTGTCCTTCATTCCATTCAACACCCGTCAGTGGCTCAATGCATGGAGGTAATCGGCTTAATGGTAGCGGCAATGGACATAGTACCTTTTGCACGCCTGCATCTCAGACCGCTGCAATTGTGCATGCTAAGTCAGTGGAATGGGGATTACTCAGATTTGTCCCCTATGCTAAATCTGGATCAAGAGACCAGAGATTCTCTTCTATGGTGGCTTTCTCGGCCACATCTGTCCAGGGGGATGCCCTTCCGCAGGCCAGATTGGACGAGTGTAACAACAGACGCCAGCCTTCTAGGTTGGGGCGCAGTCTGGAATTCCCTGAAGGCTCAGGGATCATGGACTCAGGAGGAGAGACTCCTTCCAATAAACATTCTGGAATTAAGAGCAGTTTTCAATGCTCTTCTGGCTTGGCCTCAGTTAGCAACTCTGAGGTTCATCAGGTTTCAGTCGGACAACATCACGACTGTGGCTTACATCAACCATCAGGGAGGGACAAGGAGTTCCCTAGCGATGATGGAAGTCTCAAAGATAATTCGCTGGGCAAAGTCTCACTCTTGCCACCTGTCAGCGATCCACATCCCAGGCGTGGAGAACTGGGAGGCGGATTTCCTAAGTCGCCAGACTTTTCATCCGGGGGAGTGGGAACTTCATCCGGAGGTGTTTGCCCAACTGCTTCATCATTGACCAGATCTGGATCTCATGGCGTCTCGCCAGAACGCCAAGCTTCCTTGTTACGGATCCAGGTCCAGGGACCCGGGAGCGGTACTGATAGATGCTCTGACAGCACCTTGGGTTTTCAACATGGCTTATGTGTTTCCACCCTTCCCGATGCATCCTCGATTGATTGCCAGGATCAAACAGGAGAGAGCATCAATGATTCTAATAGCGCCTGCGTGGCCACGCAGGACCTGGTATGCAGATCTAGTGGACATGTCCACCATGGTCTCTGCCTCTGAGACAGGACCTTCTGATTCAGGGTCCTTTCAAACATCCAAATCTAATTTCTCTGAGGCTGACTGCATGGAGATTGAACGCTTGATTCTATCAAAGCGGGGATTCTCGGAGTCAGTGATTGATACCTTAATACAGGCTAGGAAACCTGTTACCAGGAAAATTTACCATAAAATATGGCGTAAATACTTATATTGGTGCGAATCCAAGAGTTACTCATGGAGTAAGGTTAGGATTCCTAGGATATTGTCTTTTCTACAAGAAGGTTTAGAAAAGGGTTTATCTGCTAGTTCGTTAAAGGGACAGATCTCAGCTCTGTCTATCCTTTTACACAAACGTCTGTCAGAAGTTCCAGACGTTCAGGCTTTTTGTCAGGCCTTGGCTAGGATTAAGCCTCTGTTTAAGACTGTTGCTCCGCCGTGGAGCTTAAACTTAGTTCTTAACGTTCTGCAAGGTGTTCCGTTTGAACCCCTTCATTCCATTGATATCAAGCTGTTATCTTGGAAAGTTCTGTTTTTAATGGCTATTTCCTCGGCTCGAAGAGTCTCTGAGTTATCGGCCTTACATTGTGATTCTCCTTATCTGATTTTTCATTCAGACAAGGTAGTTCTGCGTACTAAACCTGGGTTCTTACCTAAGGTAGTCACTAACAAGAATATCAATCAAGAGATTGTTGTTCCATCATTGTGTCCTAACCCTTCTTCAAAGAAGGAACGACTTCTGCACAATCTGGACGTCGTCCGTGCCCTGAAATTTTATTTGCAGGCAACTAAGGAATTTCGTCAAACTTCTTCCCTTTTTGTCGTTTATTCTGGACAGAGGAGAGGTCAAAAAGCTTCGGCTACCTCTCTCTCTTTTTGGCTTCGTAGCATAATACGTTTAGCCTATGAGACTGCTGGACAGCAGCCTCCTGAAAGGATTACAGCTCATTCTACTAGAGCTGTGGCTTCCACTTGGGCCTTTAAGAATGAGGCCTCTGTTGAACAGATTTGCAAGGCTGCAACTTGGTCTTCACTTCACACTTTTTCAAAATTTTACAAATTTGACACTTTTGCTTCTTCGGAGGCTGTTTTTGGGAGAAAGGTTCTACAGGCAGTGGTTCCTTCCTTGTAAAGATCCTGCCTGTCCCTCCCGTCATCCGTATACTTTTAGCTTTGGTATTGGTATCCCATAAGTAATGGATGACCCGTGGACTGACTACACTTAACAGGAGAAAACATAATTTATGCTTACCTGATAAATTCCTTTCTCCTGTAGTGTAGTCAGTCCACGGCCCGCCCTGTTTTTTACGGCAGGTCTAAATTTTAAATTAACTCCAGTCACCACTGCACCCTATAGTTTCTCCTTTCTCGTTTGGTTTCGGTCGAATGACTGGGTATGACGTAGAGGGGAGGAGCTATATAGCAGCTCTGCTTGGGTGATCCTCTTGCACTTCCTGTTAGGGAGGAGATATAATCCCATAAGTAATGGATGACCCGTGGACTGACTACACTACAGGAGAAAGGAATTTATCAGGTAAGCATAAATTTTATTTTTATGAGCACTTTAAAGAGATTCTCATTATTTCAGTCAGGTTTGATCATTCTTAAAGAATTAATATTTAGTATTATACAGGACAGAGATCAGATCCTGAAAAGTCTTTGTCGGCTACATGCCCACATCCAATATTACACCTGTCTCTGTAGTCCCTTGGTCATGCTCATACTAGCTTAGACCTCTGGTTCTGAAACCCCTATGGCCTTCATAAACACATATCTTACCTGAGAGCCTGCACCAGCTTTGTCAGTCCTTTAGCCACATCAAACCTCAGATCAGCAACTCTGTCAACCTCATATCTACATGAAACCGCAGACTAGACCCTAGCCCTGTAGACACTATGTTCAGACTTTACAGCAGACCTCTAACCATGCAGCTTTTGTCTCAGCCCCATAAATCTCACATCCAGACCGTGACCCTATAGCATCTCTTATATCCTCATTCTACCGAGTGTTCTTTTCAGGACCTTTTTAATAGGCTGACCACCGTGCTAAATTTTAAGCCAATATTAAGCTAAAATTAGCCAATATTGTTTTTTCCAAACTTTATTTAAGCAATTGTAATTGGATTACTTAAACAAGAATCCGCAAGACAATGTTCCATGCGTGTTTACAAGGATTGAGAGAAACAAGTCCTTTGAGTGATTGCATTAAAAAGTCCAACCAATTAAGGTAATTAGAACGGGAAATTATTTTATAAAAGGATATTATTACTTATGAAGACCTACAAAGAGGCCACAACCACATCTAGGATAAACAGATTGTGAAATCTATTGTGTTAAATATTAGTATTAATTGCCACTCAGCTATTTCCAGGGTGCCACTCCCAATACAAATTTATAAGTATTACAAGAAAATCAAACTGTCAGACTGGGGGTAAAAGTCTAGGTTCCACTCATCACATAACACTGCATTAAGAATGTATTCAGAATTCCTTAATGGATAGAGGATTTGTTTTTGTAAGGTAGTAGGTAAAGTAAATAAAAGTGGTTCCCATTTTTTTTCTTCATAAAAAACTTTATCCTGTTGGGTATATCACCCATAGTATCTACTTGTTTGCAGACTAATTGTTTCATTAGGTAAGATTTTAATTTGGGCAGAGTAGCTGGTGATTTCTGCAGCCACAACAAGACGATAATCTTCCTCATGTGAATTATAACAATTCTCACAAAGGTGAGTTCACCCCTCACAATTTTGTAAATGTTTTATTATATCTTTTCATGTGACAACACTGAAGAAATTACACTTTGTTACAATTTAAAGTAGTGAGTGTACAGCCTGTATAACAATGTAAATTCACTGTCCCATCAAAATAACTCAACACACAGCCATTAAAGTTTGAACCGTTGGCAACAAAAGTGAGTACATCCCTAAGTGGAAATGTCAAAATTGGGCCCAATTAGCCATTTTCCCTCCTCGGTGTCATATGACTCGTTAGTTTTATAAGGTCTCAGGTGTGAATGGGGAGCAGGTGTGTTAAATTTGGTGCTATCGCTCTCACACTCTCTCATACTGGTCACTGGAAGTTCAACATGGCACCTCATGGCAAAGAACTCTTGAGGATCTGAAAAAAAGAATTGTTGCTCTACATTAAGAAAGCCTAGGCTATAAGAAGACTGTCAAAACCCTGAAACTGAGCTGCAGCACGGTGGGCAAGACCATACAGCGGTGTCACAGGACAGGTTCCACTCACAACAGGCCTCGCCATGGTCGACCAAAGAAGTTGAGTTGCACGTGTTCAGCATCATATCCAGAGGTTGTCTTTGGGAAATAGACGTATGAGTGCTGCCAGCATTGCTGCAGAGGTTGAAGGGGTGGGGGGTCAGCCTGTCAGTGCTCAGACCATATGCCGCTCACTGCATCAAATTGGTCTGCATGGCTGTCGTTGTAGAAAGAAGCCTCTCCTAAAGATGATGCACATGAAAGCCTGCAAACAGTTTGCTGAAGACAAGCAGACTAAGGACATGGATTACTGGAACCATGTCCTCTGGTTCGATGAGACCAAGATAAACTTATTTTGTTCAGATGGTGTCAAGTGTGTGTGATGACAACCAGGTGAGGAGTACAAAGACAAGTGTGTCGCCTTCAGTCAAGCATGGTGGTGGGAGTGTCATGGTCTGGGCCTGCATGAGTGCTGCTGGCACTGGGGAGCTACAGTTCTTTGAGGGAACCATGAATGCCAACATGTACTATGACATACTGAAGCAGAGCATGATCCCCCTCCCTTCGAAGACTGGGCCAAAGGGCAGTATTCCAACATAAGGACCCCAAACATACCTCCAAGACGACCACTTCCTTGCTGAAGAAGCTTAAGGTAAAGCTGATGGACTGGCCAAACATGTCTCCAGACCTAAACCCTATTGAGCATCTGTGGGGGAGCACAAGGTCTCTAACATCCACCAGCTCCGTGATGTCATGGAGGAGTGGAAGAGGACTCAAGTGGCAACCTGTGAAGCTCTGGTGAATTCCATGCCCAAGAGGGTTAAGGCAGTGCAGATGGCCACACAAAATATTGACACTTTGGGCCCAATTTGGACTTAGGGGTGTACTCACTTTTGTTGCCAACTGTTTAGACATTAATGGCTGTGTTGAGTTATTTTGAGAGACAGCAAATTTACACTGTTATACAGGCTGTACACTCACTACTTTACATTGCAGCAATGTGTCATTTCTTCAGTGTTGTCACTTGAAAAGATATAATAAAATATTTACAAAAATGTGAGGGGTGTACTCACTTTTGTGAGATACTGTTTAAGAACATAAGGTTATCTTTTGTAGCTGCTTCTATTTTCAGAAATATTACAATTTCTGTAGTAATTCTAATCAGTTCAGAGCAAATGAATCCCATCCACTGTCTTGTCATACTCCAAAATCTTGTCAAACTATTTTGTTTTTTATGTATAGAAATTCTGTTGAGCAACACATACAGTATATATTTATAATGCATTAAAAAAAGTATTTGTGCTTTTTAATGCCAAGATAAGTGCAGTAAATCTAAATACATACAGTTCCAGCAAACATACATAAGCTCTACATCAAGTGAGCAGGGATGGATCGGACGCAGTGAAATGTGATGTGTGTGCTAGAGAAGTATTGTGGAATAGGGAACCATGTAAAATGCATCAATATGGACCCGAGGCTATTGACTGGGCATTCCTGATTATATAAATATGCATGCTTACAGATGTACTTTATTATCTTTTAATAAGGAAGTAGTCAAAGATATTTGAAAAACTTGCTATATTTAATGTTGTATGGGCATAAAATTCCTAAAAATCACAATAGATTGCAATATGTTTAATTTATTAGTCTGATTAATTGTTATGGATATAATCTGGCATTTAGTTTTGTGTAGGAGTGTTTGTCCTCTGCTAAATCATTTCTGGTGCCTACAGTTTGTCACAGTGAATTTGCAGCACATAGTTGAGCTTGTTTTTTTCTCTCATTTCCATGTTCTTGTTTTTGTTTTCTTCCGGCTGCGTGTATCCTCGCTGCGCTGTCTCCCAGAGATATTCAGTTGAGTGTTAATAATTGGCTCGGTCTGTGCCCCTGCACAAGGCCAGCGAGCATGCCAATGAGCCCATAGCTCTATTGAGGATGATCTGCTGTGTATTTCCATTTAATTCTTGGTGTATTAACTTCTTGTCCTGTTCCTTACAAAGAAAGAACTCAGAAGACAGGAGCTGGATCTTACTTTTAACTGAGTTCTTGTGTAGTGACCCTGCTGCTTATTTATTTATGTTGGTACGTCTTCAATATAAATGAGAGGGTATGTGAGTTGGTCTGGGTGAGAGATTATAACATGTACTGCACTAATAGTGTTGAATGCCAGGTAAAGAATTCATGGCTAGTCATCTGAATGTGCTGCATTAACTACTCCATTAGTGCTATGGATTTTTTATAGAGATTATGTATAATGAATCGTAATCGTAGTGTATCTGCTTTCATTAAAGTTAATAATTACATTATTTTTTTTAATGTTTTTGCTCTCATCCAATAGTAGAAACGTGATGTGACAGAAGTTGCTGATGGATGTGGGTTTAGTTATACCTTTTTTTTGCTCCTATGTGCATTACAAGTATTGTCAGACTTCCTCTTAGTACAACAAGGTGTTGTGGTTCATTATATAAAGAAAGTACCTGCCATGTTTACTAGTTTTTCATCAGCTAATGTGAAATATTCTGCATTGTTAAATAGTGTGACAGCCACCCGCTTACAAAAGCTAGGGAGATATGTCTTTTTTTTTTTTTTTTTTTTTTTAATGTTTAATTTTAGGAATATTTTTCAAGTATTGTGTGTTTTACCACACAGGTTATATGTGATATGAGCAATATATTTTAAAAATTATTCAACAACAATTTAGATATACCAGAATACATTTTAAAGTGCTGTTTGAAAATCCTGTTTTGTTGTTGTGGGGGTTTTTTTATTTTTTTTTATTTAAAGCAACTTCTTTTTGTCAGAGGAGAGGCCCACCGCCTAAGACTTTTAAAACTCCTGCTATATGTTATTATGGTTATAATAGTTTGTATATTGTTAATTCCCTGTAGAGGTTAAGAAGTGGTTAACTTTAGGTAGTATAGTTTATATAGTCTAGTTTATATGAGAAACTAACTAGGTTTCTGCTCACATTGTTCGAGTGCAAAAGAGTTAAAGCTGGGATATCTTGAACTGTTGCCAGTGCAATACCAAGCACCCAAGCTGAAATACAGCCAGCATGCCACTTACACAGGTAGAAAGGAACAATCTAAACCAGAGCCAGCCCAGCAAATAGCTTTGCCCTTTACAGTAAAGAGGCTGTATACTTGGTAATAAATATCTGCAAGACGTTATTCTCTGAAATTAAATTCCATTGTCTATTGTCCTACTATAGGTAGGTAGCTAGGTAGGTATCAATTAGGTATTATTTACTATTATACTTTTTATTGAGATTTTTGCTTTTCCATATATACTGTATTTTAATTTATATAAATCTAAAACATGATCTTGTTAGGAATTGCCTGTCTCTTATTCTAACTTGTATTACAAATTTATATCCAATTATAAATTAGTATGTGAAGCTCCTTAATAAAATATCTACTAGTAATTATTTTGTGAAGGCTATACAATGTATAGACAAACCTTAAAGCCAAATAATGCCTCTCTTTTCATTTGTTCATAGTTTACCAACATTATACCAAGGTTTGCTTTCCTGTTTAAGCAATTGCTATGCTGTTGAAAAAAGTAACATTAAAGGAATAGTTTAGTCAAAATTAAACTTTCATGATTCAGATAGAGCATGCAATTTTAAGTAAGTTTCTAATTTACTCCTATTTATCTCTTTTTTCCTTCATTCTCTTGGTATCTTTATTTGAATGTAAGCTTAAGAGCCGGCCCATTTTTTGGTTCAGTAC